>NC_061510.1:241110760-241146636 GCF_022539505.1 Lolium rigidum | reverse complement strand
CACTACAGGAATCGCCGCATACGCCGACGGCCGGCTGCCCTCGGCGTAGCCACGCCTGGCCCTCGGCGTAGGCTACGCCGACGGCAGCCCTCGGCGTAGACCCTCGGCGTCTCAGGTCCCTCGGCGTAGCCAGCCTCGCCGTCGGCGTATGGTTGACCCTCGGCGTACGCGACCTACGCCGACGGCCCGCTGGGCCCCTCGGCGTCGCTGCCCTCGGCGTCTCCTGGCGGCGGGACGTCGCCGTTAACGGCGCATCGGCATACGCCGACGGCAACCCCCTCGGCGTACAGCAGGTTTCCGGTGACCAACGAGGCGACGTGGCACAGGCCGGCGGCGCCACCCGTGCGTGTACGCCGAGGGCAACCCCTCGGCATATGCACGTGCATGCATGGGACACGTGGCGCGCCTGCCGAGGCTCATCTCCTACGCCGAGGGCAACCCCCTCGGCATAGACCCGACCAAATGGTCTATGCAGGGTCTATGCCGACGGCAACCCCTCGGCATATAGACCCGTTTAATTTTTTTTTTTCGTTTTCCAGTTCCAGTTCCAGGTGCAATCCAGTTCCAGTTCCAGTTCATATAATCCACCAAATTCACATAAATATCATATAATCGACCAAATTCATCCAAATTCGTCATAATTCACGTAAATAGCATGAAATCCACATAGTAGCATACAAATACATCCAAATTCATCCAAAATCACCATAATTCACATAAATAGCATGAAATCCACATAGTAGCATACATGGTGCATGTAGTAGCATACAAGAGGAGAGTGCCATGTCATCCAATACATAGTAGTAGGTAGCAAATGATGGCAAGCAAGAAGCCCGGTGCTGACTAGCGGAGGAAGGACCCGGCGGGGTGTGTCCGCCCACATCGTTGGCGAAACGAGCACCCCGGGGTTTCGCTCCGGTAGAAGCTGCAGAAGAACCACCCGGAGAAGGACCGGTAGCACGCCCAGGAGAAGTCGACGGAGAGGCACCGGGAGTAGTCCCGGGAGTAGTCGACGGAGAGGCACCAGCGAACGCCCGGAGACCGACCACCTTCATGAACCGGTGTGACCTCGCGCCCACCCGGCGATGCCTCGGTTCCCGGACCATCCCGTTCCCTACGTGTTCCCTACATGTTAGCAACTTGCGAGGCAAAGGAAAGTGGTAACTACCGGTTTGGCAAAGAACTTACCTCCGGTGTGGATCCGTAGTAAGTCGCAGCGAAAGCTGCCCTCGATGGCATGATAGGCATGTCCCCCGCCACGGTAACTCGATCCGGTGGCGGTGTACCGATAGACATAGAGATCATCATTTCCTGCAAGATAGGTTACAAGTTAGGCTTTGCGGAAATAAAGCATCAAACCGAGACTTGTCATCTACTTGCGCGAGAAGAAAGATTCGGACTTACTCCTATATACGCCATGTAGGCCGTATTCTGCCTATTCCACCGGGCAGCGGCCTGCCGATAAGCTTCATTACAGGCTTCGAAGGCCGCCTCGAACTCAGGCTACAATTTCAGAAACAATGAATCTCGTAAACACTTAGCCATGTAGGAAGGAAAACCGGAAAGAGGATGAAAATGAGGAAAACTTACATCGTAGGCGGGTGGACGAGCAGGCCGTGGACGAGGCCGGGGGCCGTCGGCGGTGAGGGTATGCTTGAGGCGCGTGTAGCTCGTGGAGTGGGTAGGCTTGACCGCCTTATTCATCCAAGGGAAACGGCCATGCGGACGCCCGTGCCCCGACAGGACCAACGACTCCTCGTCGACCGGAATGCTCAAGGGGTCATCCACCTCGGGGTGACGAGACTTGACCATGTCGCAGTAGTCCTCCTTGGCGGCCTTGGCATTGCCGTAGTACCGTGGCCGAGGCAATGCGGGATTGGGCTTCTGCTTCGTCCGCATCATGTCATATATCTGGGCATCATGAAGCACCACCCCGGGTGGTGCCTCGGCCACCTGCATCGCGAAAAGAAAAGTTAAGCGTACCACAAATGAGACATGGCGGGAAATGAATGAAGGTCGTTCCATGTATATACATACCTTTTTCCCCTTGAAGCGGGTGTAGTCGCGGTTTCCCGCGCGAGTGTGTGCCACCGGTGCCTCGGTTCTCCATGTTACGCCTCGACACGGCTGCAAACTCCTCGTCCCGCCCGAGCCACCTCGCCCTAATCAGCTCCTCCCATGCCTCCCTATGCTGCTCGGCCCACTCCGGACAAACCTGAAAACGCAATACCGAGCTCAAGATAATTCAATGAAAACTTAGCAAGCAATGTAGAATCTCATTGACATTTTACTCACCGACATGTACTCCTCAATGGTCATTGCCCATTCGTCCGTAGGCTCGTTACCAACATAGTACTCCTTCTTGACCCTCTTACCCTTGTTAGCCCGTAAGGCACTAGCGTTGGTGAACTTTTGGTTGTACCACTCGCTGCGGTGTCAACCTCTCGCAAGCGCCACGCAAAGTGAGACGCGCCTGCGTGTCATGCTCCGGGTCCACACGATAGAAGCACTTCAATCATGCATAAATCAGTTGTGAAAGTCATGAGTTAGCACATTAGGGTCATCAACTATGAACGGTGCTCGAGAAATATATGCCTTACCCGAACTTGGTGGTCACAGCCTCAGCGAGCTGTCGCGAAGCCTACGGCAGGGGCATCCTCATAGTCCGCCCAAGTAGTGGCTAGCTTCGTCGGGCCACCGGGGACCGTGCTAAGGGGAGTGTATCTGCCGGGCCGAACTTCTTAATCGCAGCCCCAAGCAAGCTGTTAGGCATGCGGGGGGGCTTGGCATCCCATGTCCGATTGCTGCAAATAAATCACACATTAGTACACATGCCAAATTGTTTATTATGCCCAAGATGAAAATACATGTTCGAAATTTCTGAAGTAGTACACTTACTCATCGCTCGAAGGAATGATAAGGGCCTTGTCATCATGGGTCTTCGGCTCCTTCCTCGCATCGGGGACTCTAGCTTCTCCACGAAGCTTCAAGGGCTTCGGCGCACCCCCATCCTCCATCACCTCCAACTCAGCCCTAGAGTCCGACTCGTGTGTAGACTCCGTCTCCATCTCCACCTCCCCACTAGACGGACCCTCTAGGTACAACTCAGGAGCCACGTCGCCGGAAGCGGAGGGTGGCTCGTCAAAGTCCATGTGTACCCCGCCGCCACCTCGTCCTCCACCTCGTCCTCCTCGTCCTCGTCCTCGACCTCCACCTCGTCCTCCTCGACCTCGTCCTCCATCGGTACCATCGGCGTAACGCGGATTTTGCACCGGGGCTCGATCACTCCGTCTAGTGGGTCTAGGAATATTCCTCTTCACCTGCGCCAGCGTCTTAAGCAAGCTCTCGGAGTCTGCCTTGCCGCTGCTCATATTGTCCAGTCACCTGCATTGAGAAGAATAAAACAAGTTAAGCACAAAGACATATTATATGAAGATACTAAGAATAAAAGGCACAATGCAATTAAGAAGCATGTTGACATAATAAAATGAAGATACTAAGAATAAAAGGCACAATGCAATTAAGAAGCATGTTGACATAATAAAATGAAGATACTAAGAATAAAAGGCACAATGCAATTAAGAAGCATGTTGACATAATAAATACTAAGAATAAAAGACCCTCACCAGCCATCATCGCTCTCATGCTCACTCTCATACTCCATCTCTTTCTCTTTCTCTTTCTCTGGCCCACTATCACTATCACTATCTTGTGAGTACAAAGTTGAAGGTCGACGGGTGGAGGCTCATCATAATTGTCATTCGCCTCAAGTAACTTCTCGAGCATAGATATGTCCTTTAGATCCACCACTGACTCACCACGAGTTTCTGCATCGTTCCCGAGGTCCTCTTGAACAAACGGTTCTAAAATATATTCCCCGAAGTCCTGTTCCTCTTGATAGAAAATCCCCTCGTATGTCACGGGGTCAATGTTGTTGTAATCATCCTCAGAGGGAATCGGTAGGTTACCATGTGGCGATACCTGGAAGACGACTTCCCAACCCTTGAGTTCCGCTTTCTGGCATGGGTAGGGCAAATAATAAACTTGCTTGGCTTGGTGAGCCACAATAAAGACATCGGCTCCGCTATAGGTGGTTGAAGGCTTAACTTCAACTAACCCAATGGACTTATCACTTCTCTGTCCACCTATTGGGTCGAACCAATGACACTTGAACACGACGATATTGAGTTGCACGTTCGTACGATTGAATGTCAACTCGTATACACTTTGTAACCTTCCGTAGTAATCAAACTTGTTGGCTCCTTTGGTGAAGACCCCAGTATTTATCGTTTTGGGATTCGCCCGGCCCTTCTGGTGCGTCTCTGTGTGGAAGCGAAACCCATTCACGGGTGGTGTTGTACCGGGTCTTGTCGGCTAGACATTGGGAGATGGCATCGAGCTGAGAAATCGCGGCGCCCTCGTACAGAGGCCTCTTAGCCGCGGCAATCATATCATAGAAGGCCTTCGCGGTTGGCTCTGGTTCCTCCGGTTCGGCGGCGCCTCCGGTTCCGGCGGCGCCTCCGGTTCCGGCGGCGAATCCGGGACATCGGCATGGACGAGATCATCTAGAAAGTCTCTAACTCCATCGTACGCATTGCCATTGAGCCGTTGCCGCATCACCTCACCTCCGTCACGTTCGCGCTCATCAAAGTCGATTTCCGTGACGTACCCATGCATATACCCATATTGCGGAAGGTGTCTATACATTTCATCCTTCCCACGACGTTGACGCTTCACGCAGCGAACACAGGGGCAAAGTGCCCGAACCAGCCCCTTTGTACCACGCGCTAACTCATTCACTAGAAAATGGGTCTTCCTTGTCCACTCATCTCGTTTTCTCGGTCGCACTAACACGCTCATTGTACATCCATCCATTATCAGCCATCCTCTGCTTTATTGGGAGCCAAACCACAGACATAGCATTTATATCAAATAGGAAATTAAATGCATCATATTTTTATTTATTTTACCAGGCGAAACGCATGCATCAACCTACATCTCTACTAGGTGGGCTCCTAGCAGCCGCCGGATCCGTAGTTGGCTACGTTCTCCATGCTCTACCCCGGTCCAAGTCGGAATTTCGGCAGCACCTCCCCGCTGCTCTCCCGATACACGTCTCGGCAAAAGCCGAGAGGATGTGCATCCGGAGAACAACGGGGAGGCGCCGCCGAAATCCTGACTCGGACCGGAGTAGAACATGGAAAACGTAGACAACTACGCATTCGCCGACTGTCCCGTAAATGCCGCAAGCGTTACGGTTCAAAATATGCGGACCACTAATGCATATTTATCCGCGTAACGCTCGCGGACGGGAAGTGACACCTAGGTTACGCAACTTGACTTGGAAATTGAATCTAGTGACATAAGAAAATGCGGAGAAGGGGGCGATGTTTTAGCTCACCCTCGGCTGTAGAGGAAGTCGTTCAACAACCGAGTGTCGATGTCGGCGACCGTCAAGAAGTGCGTCAAGATCTGGGATCGTCACGTCGGGGTGCTCATGACGAGGCGGTCACCACATGGCCTATTTTTGTTTCAATCAAAGCAAAATTACATTGTTAGAACAAATTCACATTTGAACAAATTCACATTTGAATTTCTATTTCCATTATTAAACAAATTCATTTCTATTTCTACTACACATTTCGATTTCATTTCTATTTTTTTCTTCCAAATTTCCACTATTCTATTTCTATTACTATTTCAAATCAATTTTATTTTATTTCTTTCAACTATTTTCACTATTCTATTTCTATTAGAAGTATTGTATTTCTATTACAACAATTAAAGCAAATAGAAAAATAAAAGACAGGGAGCTAACCCTAGCTTACCTATGCGAGGAAGAGGGGCCGAGCGGGGAGAGGAGGAGGGCGGCACGGCAGGGGAGAGGAGGAGGGCGGCACGGCAGGGGAGAGGAGGGCGGCCGGCTAGAGGGCGGTGAGGGAGGAGGAGGGCGGCACGGCAGGGGAGAGGAGGGTGGTGGCGGGGGCGGAGCCTGCGGCGGGCGGCGGGGAGGGGCGTGCGGCGGGCGGTGAGGGAGGAGGAGGGGCGGCACGGCAGGGGAGAGGAGGGTGGTGGCGGGGGCGGAGCCTGCGGCGGGCGGCGGGGAGGGCGTGCGGCGGGCGGCGAGGGGAGGAGGAGGGCAGTGAGGGGAGGAGGGCGGCCGGGGGCAGTGAGGGGAGGAGGGTGGCGGCGGGGAGGGGCCTGCGGCGGCGGGAGGGGCGGCACGGGCGGGTTTGGGGGAGGGCAGTGAGGTTTGGGGGCGGCTCGAACGGGTCCGGCTCGACCCGTTCAAGTCCTAACCCTAGGGGCTATGCCGACGGCCAGGGGTATGCCGAGGGTAGCCGTCGGCATAGCCTTTTTTTTTTTTCCTATTTTTTCTTTTTCTTTTACAAATGCTTTTTCACAAATCCAATTTCGGCGAAGTTTATATCCAAATTGTTCAGAAAAACATGATCTACCCAAATATAAACTTTGTTTCAACTTTTGAACAAATAAATTTGACAATAATTCAATTTGGGAATTCAACATGCAAACTTGTTTAATTCATAACTCTTTATCTACAATTCCAAATTTAGCAAATTTTATATCTATTTGCATCAGAAAAGTGAGAGGAATTCAAATATCACATTGTCATGCATCTTTGGCATCATCTATGAGTTGTCCAAATTAAAACTTGCAAATTGAATTAAAACTATATGTGAGGGTGTTATCATTTCATGTGAATTGTGAGCACCCCACTTAATTTTTGCTTGCACCTACCATCTTGCCATGTCATCATGCATGATATTGCGTATTGCATTTACCTGTATTAATTTGTGCTATTACTCTCCTTGTATGTGCTATTTGGTTCTTCCTGAGTAGACACCGACGCAGAGCAGTTCCATAATGCATACTAGTAAATAAAACAAGGATCATCCCATATGATATCAAGTTTCTCTCCGGTTCAACTCCGAGGGAGTTCCCCCCTATACATGCATAATCTGCCTAAGTGTAGGAACCCCCTGTCCGAGAAGCCGGACACACCTGGGGGGGTAGCCTTGGATATAAAACCATCTCAAATCACTTTTGTGCATTCCATGTGGACACACACAAGTTTTGGGGCCATTCCCTTGATCTGATGCTCGATTTCCAATGAAACCCTAGTTCTGTTGACCGCGCGGTCTACCCCTTTGACTGCATCCCATCGGGGTCCCCGGTGGGCATATGCCTCCATTTGAGCTTGGTTAGGTCATAGGTACATGTGGAAACAAGGATCATCACATATGATCGCAAGTTTCTCTCCGGTTCAACTCCGAGGGAGTTCCCCCCTATACATGCATAATCTGCCTAAGTGTAGTAACCCCCTGTCCGAGAAGCCGGACACACCTGGGGGGGTAGCCTTGGATATAGAACCATATCAAATCACTTTTGTGCATTCCATGTGGACACACACAAGTTTTGGGGCCATTCCCTAGATCCGATGCTCGATTTCCGACGAAACCCTAGTTCTGTTGACCGCGCGGTCTACCCCTTTGACTGGCATCCCATCGGGGTCCCCGGTGGGCATATGCCTCAATTTGAGCTTGGTTAGGTCATAGGTACATGTGGAAACAAGGATCATCACATATGATCTCAAGTTTCTCTCCGGTTCAACTCCGAGGAGTTCCCCCTATACATGCGGAATCCGCCTAAGTGTAGTAACCCCCGTCCGAGAAGCCGGACACACCGGGGGTAGCCTTGGATATAAAACCATCTCAAATCACTTTTGTTCATTCCATGTGGACACACACAAGTTTTGGGGCCATTCCCTAGATCCGACGCTCGATTTCTGACGAAACCCTAGTTCTGTTGACCGCGCGGTCTACCCCTTTGATCGCATCCCATCGGGGTCCCCGGTGGGCATATGCCTCCATTTGAGCTTGGTTAGGTCATAGGTACATGTGGAAACAAAAATCATCCCATATGATATCAAGTTTCTCTCCGGTTCACGTACGAGGGAGTTCCCCCTATACATGCGAATCCGCCCAAGTGTAGGAACCCCCTGTCCGAGAAGCCGGACACACCTGGGGGTAGCCTTGGATATAAAACCATCTCAAATCACTTTTGTGCATTCCATGTGGACACACACAAGTTTTGGGGCCATTCCCTAGATCCGATGCTCGATTTCCGACGAAACCCTAGTTCCGTTGACCGCGCGGTCTACCCCTTTGATCTGCATCCCATCGGGGTCCCCGGTGGGCATATGCCTCCATTTGAGCTTGGTTAGGTCATAGGTACATGTGGAAACAAGGATCATCACATATGATCTCAAGTTTCTCTCCGGTTCAACTCCGAGGAGTTCCCCCTATACATGCATAATCCGCCTAAGTGTAGTAACCCCCTGTCCGAGAAGCCGGACACACCGGGGGTAGCCTTGGATATAGAACCATCTCAAATCACTTTTGTGCATTCCATGTGGACACACACAAGTTTTGGGGCCATTCCCTAGATCCGATGCTCGATTTCCGACGAAACCCTAGTTCCGTTGACCGCGCGGTCTACCCCTTTGATCGCATCCCATCGGGGGTCCCCGGTGGGCATATGCCTCCATTTGAGCTTGGTTAGGTCATAGGTACATGTGGAAACAAGGATCATCACATATGATCTCAAGTTTCTCTCCGGTTCAACTCCGAGGGAGTTCCCCCCTATACATGCATAATCTGCCTAAGTGTAGTAACCCCCTGTCCGAGAAGCCGGACACACCTGGGGGGGTAGCCTTGGATATAGAACCATCTCAAATCACTTTTGTGCATTCCATGTGGACACACACAAGTTTTGGGGCCATTCCCTACATCCGATGCTCGATTTCCGACGAAACCCTAGTTCCGTTGACCGCGCGGTCTACCCCTTTGACTGCATCCCATCGGGGGTCCCCCGGTGGGCATATGCCTCAATTTGAGCTTGGTTAGGTCATAGGTACATGTGGAAACAAGGATCATCACATATGATATCAAGTTTCTCTCCGGTTCAACTCCGAGGGAGTTCCCCCCTATACATGCATAATCTGCCTAAGTGTAGGAACCCCCTGTCCGAGAAGCCGGACACACCTGGGGGTAGCCTTGGATATAAAACCATCTCAAATCAATTTTGTGCATGCCATGTGGACACACACAAGTTTTGGGGCCATTCCCTAGATCCGACGCTCGATTTCCGACGAAACCCTAGTTCTGTTGACCGCGCGGTCTACCCCTTTGACTGCATCCCATCGGGGTCCCCCGGTGGGCATATGCCTCCATTTGAGCTTGGTTAGGTCATAGGTACATGTGGAAACAAAAATCATCCCATATGATATCAAGTTTCTCTCCGGTTCACGTACGAGGGAGTTCCCCCTATACATGCGAACTCGCCCAAGTGTAGGAACCCCCTGTCCGAGAAGCCGGACACACCTGAGGGTAGCCTTGGATATAAAACCATCTCAAATCACTTTTGTGCATTCCATGTGGACACACACAAGTTTTGGGGCCATTCCCTAGATCCGATGCTCGATTTCCGACGAAACCCTAGTTCCGTTGACCGCGCGGTCTACCCCTTTGATCGCATCCCATCGGGGTCCCCGGTGGGCATATGCCTCCATTTGAGCTTGGTTAGGTCATAGGTACATGTGGAAACAAGGATCATCACATATGATCTCAAGTTTCTCTCCGGTTCAACTCCGAGGGAGTTCCCCCTATACATGCATAATCTCGCCTAAGTGTAGTAACCCCCTGTCCGAGAAGCCGGACACACCTGGGGGTAGCCTTGGATATAGAACCATCTCAAATCACTTTTGTGCATTCCATGTGGACACACACAAGTTTTGGGGCCATTCCCTACATCCGATGCTCGATTTCCGACGAAACCCTAGTTCTGTTGACCGCGCGGTCTACCCCTTTGACTCGCATCCCATCGGGGGTCCCCGGTGGGCATATGCCTCAATTTGAGCTTGGTTAGGTCATAGGTACATGTGGAAACAAGGATCATCACATATGATCTCAAGTTTCTCTCCGGTTCAACTCCGAGGAGTTCCCCCTATACATGCAGAATCTGCCCAAGTGTAGGAACCCCCTGTCCGAGAAGCCGGACACACCTGGGGGGGTAGCCTTGGATATAAAACCATCTCAAATCACTTTTGTGCATTCCATGTGGACACACACAAGTTTTCCAGCGATTCCGACGCTCCGGTGGTCTGTAACTTGGAAAACCCTAGGACGGGGACCCCACACATCTACCCCTATAGCTTTCTCCGTGCGAGGGTTTACCAGATGGACTTTTTTATTTAGTTTGCTTTGTTTAGGACATATGTACATGGAAACGATAGGTTGGGCATACTTTACCATAAAATAGGCTCCGTTCGAGCCATGGCGGGGGTTTCCACATACGGATCCTGGATTTTACCAACCGGTAGCCCATTATGCGGAAATCGTCAACGCCGGGTACATCCAAGGTTAGCCAAACCTTACATCACACTTGTACATGTATGTTAGGGGCAGAAGCAAGTTTTCCAACAATTTCGACGCTCCGGTGATCTTTGCTTGGGAAACCCTAGGGCGGGACCCCTAGGGTTAGGGTTTTACCAAGTGATCTGTTAGGGTTATAGTTAGGGTTAGCAATGTATGTGGAAACCCTAGGGTTAGGGTTAGAGTTAGGGTTAGGTTAGGGTTAGAGTTAGCAATGTATGTGGAAACCCTAGGGTTAGGGTTAGGGCTAGAGTTAGGGTTAGGGTTAGAGTTAGCAATGTCGTATGTGGAAACCCTAGGGTTAGGGTTAGGGCTAGAGTTAGGGTTAGGGTTAGGGTTAGAGTTAGGGTTAGAGTTAGGGTTAGAGTTAGGGTTAGGGTTCGGGAAACCGTAGGGCGGGGACCCGCGGATCTACCCATATGTACATCGATAGCAAATGTTGGGCCTAGTGGCTCCGGTTGACCCGTCTCGCGAAGAGCGTCACCCATGCATGGGACCTACATATGCCATCTACATAATTCATACTAGTAAATAAATAATAGAAACATATTATAAAGTAATATGAGAGAGGGAAAAAAATAAAAAAAATAAAAAAATACTATATGCCGAGGGTGGCCGTCGGCATAGGGTGTCCATGCCCTATGCCGAGGGGTGGCCGTCGGCGTCCGAGTGACGCCGTGAGCGGGCGTCGACGGCGCGGGCCGGGCCGCAGGCGATGCCGGTGCTACGCCGAGGGCCAAGGTGACGCCGACGGCTGCCCTCGGCGTAGCCTCCTCTACGCCGACGGTGTTCGCACGCCGACGGTCGGGTTCGTGAGCTGCCCCGGCGAGGCCGTACGCCGACGGCCCCGATAAAAAGCCGTCGGCGTACACTCTGGCCGTCGGCATCTGTCACCATTCCTGTAGTGGGGAACAGATTTAAACAGGTGCACTCAGAAGCTGCAGTGTCAGCCTTCAAGCCCCTCCTGATGAGGAAAGATCTCGTGATGACCATTTGATTCGGCCAGACAAGAGGTGGCCCTGGCGTGCCTGGTTGCTTTGCCAGGAAGAAGCAAGGTACAAGGTTGGGCCGACTGCACACAGATTTTAGTTGTTGTTTTTTGCTGTGGAAGAGTGCCGACAAGCGAGGTGGACGCAGAAGGTAGCACGAACACTGCTTGCTCTTGAATTGGAGAGGAGAATAGTGGTTGTGAAAATGACGGACCACTGTACACCTCAAACAGATGCAGTTCACCATCAGTTTGTACGGCGGAAGAATAGTCGCCGTGTGCCAAAAAGAGCTCAGTTGGTACCTGGTGGCTGGTGGTCCTGTTTGGACAGACAAGATATATACGATCTGCAACACCCAACACGTGCTGAGAAATACATGTGACGAAGCTGTCCTCGTGTATGAGCGACGTGGCTTCATCTTCGGCCGCCGTTCTTTGGCGTTCGGTGCACGGGGGCGGCGAGATGATGACATCGCGATACAGCCGGCCAACGAGGATATATCTTGAGTTTTGTCCTATGTCTGAAACTTTGGTTCCTCCTTGTCTGTGTGCTATTTAAAGAGCTTAGTGCTAAATAGATTTTATATTCATGGTGGATGGACGATTATCTATTCTTTAATAGACCGACGATACAATTCGAGCATGATCTTGAGAAAGCGGGAAACGTAAAATTAATTTTATCAGCTTTTGAGGTTTAAAAATTAATTTTCACAAAAGTGGGTTGTTTTGTTTCAAAGATTCTCACGACGAGGCTGAACTGTATGCTGAGATGTTTGGTTGCGGGTTAGACCAATTTCCAATAATTTCCAACAAATGCTAAATGAAAATATGTCGAGAAAAGGTTACAATTAACTCAGTACTAACTAATATGATACTGTATATGATTTTCTTCTTACATTTGCCTAAAGAAATCTTGCAAAGATTGAATTATTTTTTATCAAGATTCTTTTGACAAAAAAAAAATAGTGAGAAAAATAAATACCAACATACTACCTGGAATGTTGTCTGCCCTCCAAAGGATTAAGAAGGTCTTGGTGTTCGTGATCTTAAAATCAAGATCCGAGCCCTTCTAGGCAAATGGCTATCCAAGCTACTTACAGGAGATGGGGTAGAGAAATATATTTTAAGAAAAAAGTATGTTGGCTCATGTGCACTATCTCAAGTTTATTGGAAACCAAACCTAGGGATTCACGCTTTTTGGCAGACATTATGGCGACTAAGAAGTACTTCTTTTCATATGGTTCTTTCTCTATGATAGATGGATCCGAGATAAGGTTCCGAGAGGATAAGTGGTTATGTAATACCACTCACCAGGAATAATATCTAGCTTTGTATAACATTGTGCATCACAAAAGTGATACTTTAGTTCCTAAAATCTTTCTCACCGAATGTGACGTTCATGAGAGATCTCGTAGATCCCAGGCTTGCATCTTGAAATGCTTTGCTTTAGCATTTGGATTTAGTCCATCCAACACAAGGGGATGATATTTTCAATGGATAGAATGGTGAAATCTCCATGGATTCCATGTACAAAGCGTTAGTGTTGTTTGTTGAGCAGGTTGATAATAATAAAGAGATTTGAAAAATGAAGATACCGCTAAAAACTAAGACTTTTGTGTGGTATCTTTGCAGAGGGGTAATCCTCACTAAGAACAACCTTGCAAAACATAATTGGCATGGAAGTAGTGTTTTTTGTCACCAGGATAACACAAACAAACACATATTCTTGCAATGCTAGTTTTCAAGATCTATATGGTTAATCATCCAAATAGGTTCTACCTTATACCTCTATCACATAGCATTCATAATATTTTTAGGAATTGGCTAAATGGGGTAGAACATAGGTTTAAAATACTTATCAGGGTGAGAGCTCTTGCCATTATCTGGTCGCTTTGGCTATGTAGAAATGACAAGGATTTTATAATGATAAAAATTCAACTCTTTTGCAGGTTATCTACCGAGGCACCGCTTTGCTCTGTTCGTGGTCGTCTCTATAATATTAGGAGGACCGTGACCTGTTTATGAAGGTGTCTACACGGTTGGAGGGCAAGATAAGCGACTGTTTTGCCCAACATGGGTGACAATGTAATCTCAGGATTGGACCTCCACCACCTTAGGTGGCGATACAGTTTCCTAGTTGATTACGTGTATTGAGTCTGCTTTTCTTTTTTATGTATTCAGTTGTTGGATGTAGAACGGTTGTGTGCATCTCGGTTATGCAGAGGTCGGGTGTAATTCTAAATGTCTTTTATCGAAAAATAGATCTTATACACAAGTTTTCATAGAGATTATATAAATCAATAAATGTAAATGAAACTATGGTCATATCATACACTAGTATCATATGCATGATACTCGTATATTATGATACTGCCTACTTTGGTTCCTCGTGTCTATATGCTATTCATACTCGGTACTTTTTGTTATGAGATTATGATACTACCTACTATGACCAGTCTTATGGCCTCAGAGTAATAAAAATGAAATTTCTTGACCACCTAATTACAAAAATTTGACAAAAATCAAAAAATACGAGATCATGAAAGACAGCCACAAGCTAAGGCCCCACATGCTTACTAGTAGGTCACATCATTACAAACCCAATACCGATGTTTAGAAGATTCTCCCATTGTAGTTGTTCATGAGCGCTAACATCGCCACCCATCATGTTGCCGATCAACGACTCCGACTTCACTACGGATAACCGTCACCACCGCAACAATTGTACAAAAGGTATCCAATAAACAGTAAACAATTGACACACACATCGGAAACACCGATTTAATTTTAGCCACTTTTGTCGCGGTGAAGAGAGAACAAGCGTGCAACCAAATGAGGCCACTTTACGAATGACATCATCGACGTTGTTGTCGCGTCTAGACATAAGAACTCCAACTTCACCATGTTGAGTCAAATCTGATGCAAGGAAATAGCCAACAAAGATGTTGAAATTCAAACGCATACCCTGAATCCCACACCCACCATCAATGATACACTTCTTTGGTTGTTGTCTCCGCACGAGCATAAGTTAACAAGGATTCTATTGATTTGTAGGATTGTGGTACTTGATTCAAAGCATTTCCGTAGAGATTTTACTATGTTTGATTTGTAGGATTAAGATTCTATGATGTTTACAAGGATTCTCCACATTTCATAGAAAATTGTCCATCCATGTAAACCTCTTTAGAAGAATTATTTTCACCGCTAAAATCAACCAAACCTTGGTGCAAATACAATACTATGATTCGAGTGGATATGATGTAGAATCCTATGATTCTTTATGTTTCTTTGCTTCAAATGACAAGAACAGAGAAACTTCTTCCATAATGATCATCATTGTTTCAATTTGGGAAAGAGTTTGTGTGATTACTCTACAAAATTAAGTCTTGGGACGGCAAACAACTATAGTGTGCGTGCGTGCCTATTCTTCACTAACCATGAAGACCTAATTTGTACATGTAATCACAGAAGGCATGTCACGGCCGAGCATCGATCACCACCACTTCCACTCCTCGGTCTTGAAGCACAACGGCCCAAGGTTGGTCATGGCGGAAGAGCATCTCCCACCGGTAGTCGCCGGGTTGGAGCTCGGGGGTTGGCATGCTGCAACACCTGTCCCGGCATAGGTAGATGAACTGCGTGGGAAGTGTCCCATGAGTGAGGGGAGGAAAAGACACATCGTCGAGGCTCAGCTTCGAGTTCTTTAGCATCGCAATGTCTATTGGCGCCCAAACGTCGTGCTCGGTAACATAGTCTCCTCACCGACGGTGAGGATCCGCTTCGTTGTTGTTGCCTGCCTATGCTCGAGACAGCCTTATCTTTTGCAGCATGGAGAGGGTTTGGCGGCATGCGCGGTGGGAGAGGAGGCACCCGATGGAAAATGGTGGTCGGGGTGCGTCGAGAGGGGTAGATAAAGGGCCATGGCGATAGGTGGGGGCCGTGGGCATTAATGATGACATGAGTTGAATGTAACATTATACCTTCTATTTGCATCGTATCATTATTTTCCACCATTATTATTAATATTTATGGGTTTTTTCATTAAATAATTTTCTCTGGTATATAACTCTATGAATGAGGAAATACCTGTTTTCACGGATTTTTTTGCTTTTAGAAACCTTCGGGGACCTCAAACGGACCTAGCATTTTTCCACATCATTATTTTGCAAGGATGAAACCTTGAAGATCATGGGAGGAGGCTCCATATTGGGATCACCTGTCAGCATGCCTTCCTGTCTAGACACGCCGAGGGTGGCTCCAGCCCCTCGGCCATCCGTGTGCCCTGATTCTTTTACCTACGCCTCAGGTTTGACCCAAGGTTTGGAACACAAAACTAAACTGTAATTATTCTTCACTATCAATAGGAGGCAAGGAAATAACTGCAATGTTTTACCACGTTAATATCCGAAAAACGTAGATTTGGGTTTACTTATAACGCTGTGGCCTAGAGTCAGCAAATGGAAGATCAGTAATTTCAAAGTGAAATAAGTTCGGTGCCAGCTAGTTTCAAAAAAAAAAAAGTTCGGTGCCAGCTGATGTTATCTCTGATATGCATGCATGTACCTCAAATTTAAATATTTTTTACTTTAGAAAAATCATGCAAATAGATTCTTGTTATAGTATCTACTCTAGTACTTGTCATTCAGATTGGTAAATCTTGTTTTTTTCTTTGTGTTCGTACTGTTTGGATTATTTGTTGTTCGTATTGTTTGTAAGGGTGAAATATGTTGTTGCGTGTATTTTTTTAATAATCTTTGTATGTTCGGTCTTGGAATCGTTATGTGTCCGATCTGAATCCGTGAGACCGATATAATTGGCATTTCAATCCGACAATCCGCATTCGATCATTTTCTCGCTCCGCTCCGAATTCGCGAAAATAATATGATAAAAGATAAGAAAAGAGCCTTATCTGATCCGTTAATTGGATAGAATTCATGCCCTGCAAATAAATCAAGTCGGCATATATGCTATATGTATGCCGTATCAAGGATTTGGCTCCCGACAGGAAAAAAATCCCGGGGGTGCTCGGGATTCCGGTTACCGCTGATAACAGGAAATCCCGCTCGATTACCGGTCGAATTCAAAATAAAAAATTTAAATTCAAAGAGAATATTCGCTAAAGTTATATAGAATATTCGCTAAAATTTAAAGTTTTCGCAAAAAAACAAAAAAATCAGGATTTTTTACCCGGTTAGACCAATTCCCGGGGGTGGTCGAGATATCCGGTTCCCGGCCGGGAACCAGATTTCCCGGGCGGTAACCAAATCCCTGATGCCGTATGCCTGGATTGGTTAGTTGAACGAGAACGAAGAATATAACAAATTGGCATGCATGAGCATGGGATGCGCTATATCAGACCATCCCGATTGGGAAACAACGCATGATCAGCATTTGATTTCAGCCGGAGGACAGAGAGGATGGGCCCTATGCTGACTGTGTACATGCTCCTGCGCTGCGCACCTCCCACGGCACACAGATTTGTACCGTAGTTTTTGATGCAGAAGAGCGCCGACAAGTGAGGTAGACGCAGAAGGTAGCATGGTCGTTTTACTCGCTCCGCGACCTGCATTCAAGGTGGCTATGAAAATGATGGGCTCCTGCCTCGACTGAAGCGGTTCATCGTCACTGAATTTATTCAGCTGAGAATCGGAAGAATAGTCGTATGCCGAAACAGCTATCTTGTACGTGTAAACAGACAAACGAAACAGGTAGTAGATGCATGGCCTCATTTCCACTTCATTTCTTCCTCTTATTGAAGACTAATTAATCAAACGTGCCGTTTTGAGTGGTTTTGCATTTCAATCGATCCCATGATGAGGTTGCATCCGTACTGAATTTCAGCCAGATAGAGAGATCAAGGGCATGTTTGATTCAAAGGGATTTTAAAAGAATTTTGTAGGATTCGTACCTATAGGAATTTTTTGCTACGGAGACAATTTGATTTAAAAGATTGAGCCCTCCAAATTCTTATAGATCACTCTTCTATACTACAATCACATAGAGTAAGAATTTCAAATTGTCTTAATGGCGATGGCGATGGAGGGCGAGCGAGGACGTCTCGTTGGCCCTCACGGTAATACAACAAGCATATTGCCCTAACACACGCGTCGCCCGGCGTGCGCACGCCACCGCGCGTTCCCGCCGCTTCTAGCCTCTTTCTGCGCTATCTTCCCACCTCTTCTATCGATACCGAGCGTCTATAAAAGGCCTCCCCCGCTCAATGGTAGCCACCACAGCCGTCGGCACACCTTTCTCCCCCGCAAGCACAACCCTCGTCGCATAGACACCACCTGCGCAATGATGAACCGCCCGGCGCCGGCCGAGTTCCTCCACCACCGTCTCTAGCACCTCCACCACCTTCGGCACCGCGATTCGATATCGACCCGGAAGGCTGCGGAGAACGAAACATGGGAGGAGGCGGCGCCGGCGGACGCCATAGTGGCGTTCGATGCCGCCACGGCGGAAGAGCGCGGCGGCGCCGGGCGGAGGATATGGGCGAGCGGTGGTGTGCAGAGCGGCAGCGCCTGCACATGGAGCGGGATCTCCAGTACCGTGAACGGCGGGAGGCGATCGAGCAGTGGCGGCGGGAGGCGGTCCAGCGTCAGCAGCGGGAGGCGTTGTATGACCATCAGCAGCGGGATGCGGCGCTGGCGGCAGCGGAGGCGGCCTGGGGGCGTGGGCGAATGCGTTGGCAGCTGAGGCGGAGGCGTTGGCGGCGGCTGTGGCGGCGCAAATGGAGGAGGAGGAGGAGGAGGACGAGGCGGAGGCGGCGGAGGAGGAGGACGACGATGACGACTTCGACCGGTCCGTTGATGACGGGCTTATTTATTTAGAGGGCGCGCGGCTGGGAAGCGACGTCCCCCAAACGCGGTACGAAGTAAACGCGTCCCCCAAACGCTCGATCCGACGGTGTTTGGGGGACTTGACTGGAGATGCTCTTAGATCTCTTGATAAAATTCATATATGTCTATGACAACTATGACATGTACTCTCTTCGTCTAGCTCTATAAAGATATCTCAACTTTATTAAAATTTAAATGTATCTAAACCCTTTTTAGTATCTAGATACATCCAAATTCATTCAAAGTTGGGAGTACTTAATTTTTGTAGAAATTTTCTGCGTTTTTCCGATGGTGCAACCAAGTGACTTCTGCAATTAATTCTTGCGCCTGTAAAATCTCACATGCCATGAAATCTCCTGTGTTTTAAAATCCTTTTAATCAAAGAAGCCAAAGACGAGCAGTGTTGGGTTCTTTTTGTTGCTACTCTGAGTACTTTTAGTTCATACGAAAAATCAGTTAATGGCGTGTAATTATCTAGCCAGCCATTTTGTGGTACCTACAGTGATGAGTCAAGCACGCGTGCATGTTGATCTGCCAAATTCCCCCCCCCCCCTTGCCGCTATCTACTACTAGTACTTGTCTGTAGCAGGATCCGTGGGAACAGGAACACGTGCACATGTCTCTTGTCCGCTAGCGGCGGTGCGTGCAGTGTGTATACGTTCGGACATACTGAGCCGAACTAACGAGGTTGTCGTCAGTTAGCTAGCTAGGCACCATCGGATTAACAAAAGTAGAAAACGCACGTGGGAATACATGTCCCACCGATGAAGTTTCTTGGCCCATCGGCATGTCGACGTAGCACGTACTAGTACACTTACGTCAGTATCGCATGGGCTGCAACACTTGCAAGCAAAGCTAAGCCACATCGTCTTCGGTGAATATGCCGTGGTAGTAGTAGTGTTAAAAAAGAATTTTGATGGATAGATCGGGGTTCAAGCTCCTTTCGAAATAACAGTTCTAGACCAACAACAAAAAAATCAGATTTGATCGATCCGTAGCTAGAGAAATAAAGAAGATAATAACTTAGAGGGTATATACATCTGAGATGCCTATAAGGTGTGGCTTTCTCAGGAGGAAATTGCACAAACCCACCAGCTATTGTTGTCGTAGTTACTCAAACTACTCATTTTACATGATTCTGTATATACCATCAACTATTTGCGTAACAGGTTAAACATAAGTCTAAATCTTAGGCTAAACTGATTAAACGACCTATGAATAAGTGAATGACATCATTTGTGATCTCTCGTTATCTGTCCCAGTGTATTTCAGTTGGTTCAAAAAAATAAAATTTATCCACATTTTGGTTGAATCTGACAAAAAAGTGATAAGCTTTTTTTGAATGGTCGTCGAGGGAATCAATTCCTACCTGAATATATTTCGTCTGTTTGCCTGCAAGACTTTAAAGTCTCTACATGATAGGTTTTAATGAATCAAAGTACACATGGATTACAAACACACACCAACCTTAGCCGCTTCACCAAGACAACACAGCAACACCATCGAAGGCCAAAACATAGCCTAGACTGCATCAAGATACACACACCTCGCCACCGCAAGCAAGACCACCACCGGGACAAAAGCAACATGCTTTCGAACGGTTGAACCGAATTATTTTAAACTTTCGTAGATTAGCTAGAGTACATTTTCATCCGATGACATGTTGAACTACAATGGCACATAGTATCAGTTACTGGTGGGTCCTAGTACCTAGATCTGTTGTTAATCAACAAAATCTGAAATTTAGAAGGTGGTATGTGCAAAAAGATATGTAAAGGGGTAGATGATGGTTTGTGCACTGCATCTATCTGTCTGCCCGTACAGAGGAGTTAATCTGTGACGGTGACCATGTGAGAGAGCAGGGCACGTACGTGAACATGTCTTTGTCGCGTCGTTTTGGAAACGTCATTATACGCGGACAAACAAACTAAACAAGGTTGCCGTACGTTTGCTAGCTATAGGTACGTACCACCGTACTTGATGAAACTGGATATCTGTAGAAAACGCACGAGCCCATGGGTTTGTGTGGCCGACTAGCAAACCGCGTCGATCTCGCCGCCGACGTCGAGGACTACACATCCATGAACCACGCTCCTGCTACTTTTCAGTGATGGATACTTGATGTGGCACGCTGCAATGCGCGACGTCGTGTCATAGGGAAATGGAAATCTCAAATCTGAAACGGAAGCTGCGGGCGTTGTAGTAATCCGTTCGACTCCACCTGCGCGCATTGCCCTGTTGCACATGGTTTGTAACAAAGCAACTTAGAGCATCTTCAGTCGCATTTTTCAAACAACGTCCGCAAAGCGGCTGCATTGGTCGTTTGACATCCGGACCAAATTTACGTTTGGAGGAGATCCTTTTACTAGCCACGTTCCTCAAACGCGACCTCCAAACAAAAAGCAAGTATAAAAGTCGTGTCTAGTGTTCCTGATAGAGCCTTTATACATAGGGATGGGTTAGGAACGCCAGACAATATTTGGGACATGTCCGGACCGAAGCGGCTTTTGGAGCACGTGATCGGAACATTTTTTGGCCGTCGTCCCCAAATCGGCTATGGGGACGTGGGCTGGAGATGTTCTTAGATCCGCCTAGGCATCTACTATAACCTTCCTACAAAGTGCTTCTTCCTAATAATGTCCATGCATCATACGTGCAGGAAAAAGTGCATTCATATATTTTAAAAAAGTTTTTCATGCATGTTAGAACATATTTACATGGAATTTTTAGAAAATTCAGATATTTTACAAAAAAACATAAATAAATGTTTTAAAAAAGAGAAAGAATAGAGCTCCATGTTGGCCCAGCCCATCAGAGGCCACGTTCGGGCGTGACACAGCTATTTGGCGCACCAGGTGCCAAATATGGATACTCCTAACTCCTGCCTTAAGCAAAGGAAGAAGAGCTTTCCTCACATGCATTAACCATCCTAAAAGGTTTAAGCCTGACCCAATTACGTTGTAGATTTATTTTCTTGACTTTGTTTATTCTCTCTTTTAGTTTCTTTTCATTATATTTCATTTCAGCCTCCCTTTTTTAGTTTCTTTATTTTTATAGTTCCTATAATTACATTTTTGGTCCCAAATAATGCAGAGGAGAAAAACACGAGAATCACGAGCCACTCAAAAAGGACTCAAATAAAAATGAGGCGAGAGTAAGGACATGGCGATTTTGCACTCGGTGAGCATGCGCTCCTTGTTTTTGAAATAAATTTGAATGTATTATAAAATTTCAAAAAAAATCAATACAAATTTGTGTGCATACATATTGATGTTCTATTGTTGGCAAAGATGTTTCACGAAAAACAATTTTTTTTGTCATGTGTGAAAAGGACAAAATTTGGTGCTAAAAATAGAGCTGTCCATAAAATAGTTTTTTTTTTCTTTTTTACCCAAACACAAAAAAATATCAGTTTTCCGCGAAACTTGGCTTGCGCTCATAAAATGTCGACATCGAAATTTGTGTTCGATTTTTTTATACTCGGGACCATGGTGGCCCACTACAAGGGTTCAAAGCCCCGGCAGAGGTTTGAACACAAAGCATCTTGGGAGTACAAGCCAATATCTGATCGCCGAACGCGGATTCTACGAGAAATTCATGTAAATAGATCCAAATCAGATCTACATTACCTATTATGGTTTGTCATAGGCGTTGCCAGTGGTAAAACGCTTCGGCACCCTTCGGCACCCTGTGACCCTAATTCTGAACATCTATATAAGGGAGAATAGGGGCCACCGAATGGCTAGACTGAGACACATCTCTGACAATCCCTCAATGGCCTCCATACGGAAGCACCACCACGATAACCATACATAATAGATCTAGCCATAAACATGTTGTATGGTACTGGATGATGTTTCCGAGGGCCTGACACATGTATAAAGCTTTGTCTCTTTCATCTATTAACCCAATCGGATCTCCGTACGTACACCTTTCGGTATAATTCATTGTTGATACCCCATGATACAATGCATCACTAATTAGGGATAGATAATATCGTATTGTACCATAAGATGGAAATCTTGGAACCAAAGGCTCAACACTATATAAGGAGCATGAAGATCAAGGTCAAAGGGCATCTCACCTTCGAAGAGCACCTATCAATGCCTCTCCAAGACCTAGATATGGATATCTAACCTAGCTCTTGTACCTGTGTGTAGCATTATCCAAATAGATTGCTACCCATTAAGGGGCTTGACCACATGGTAAACCACAATACATTTGATTCCACAAAGTGATTCCTCGATCTCCTACCCCACCTCTCTAATATATGCATGACTCCCTTTTAGGTCCTAAGATGGGCGATAGTCTTGTCGTTGACAACTAGGGTTGCAAAAGAGTCCAAATTGAGCGATATGGGCTTACCTTGATTATGTTGGCATTATAAAATGAGTGACTTTAATTGACTCAAGCTAAAGGCCGAGATGTTGAGTTGACTCATAGTTGAGTTGGAATAGATATCCATAATTTTGTGTGTTCCCGTGTAAAACACTTAAAATATGCCATGGCGATAAAATCTAATAATTATTCCATTCCAAATAAATAAATCAATAGGTGAAAAAACCTTGTAACTTTAATTATAGGTTTCAGCAATTGCATATCAAATATGCTAGTTCTAGCTATATCGAGTTAAAGTAAAGATAGCTAGCCTTGCATAAAAATGATGCGGGTTTCTCAACCAAATTACGAAAGTAGTCTTACTCTCGTCGAAATGCACCTTTGATCTTGGGTGTATATGCTACTGCCATCAGAAAAAACATTTTAAAGTGGGAAACCATTGAAAGGACACGGATGTCGCCTAGAGGGGGGGGGTGAATAGGCGATTTAAAACTTTTACGAGATGGGCTTAACAAATGCGGAATAAAACTAGCGTTTACTTTGTCAAGCCCAAAGCCTATATACTATTGTTCACCTATGTGCACCAACAACTTATGCTAAGCAATACAAGCAAGTATGTGATAGCAAGATATATATAACTTCAAGCACGATGGCTATCACAAGGTAAAGTGCATAAGTAAAGAGCTCGGGTATAGAGATAACCGAGGCACGCGGGAGACGAAGATTTATCCCGGAGTTCACACTCTTGCGAGTGCTAATCTCCGGTGGAGAGGTGCGGTTGCTTAGTGCTCCCGAACGCCACAAGAGGCTCACCTTGAGGTGTGGTTGCTCGATGCACACCAACGCCACAAAGGCCTCACCCCAAGATGCGGTACTCACACCACACACCGAACGCCACGAAGGCGCCTCACCTAGATCTCCGGTGACCCTCGCCACAAAGGCCTAGGTCACGGTTCCACTAAGGGATTTCCTTCGAGGCGGAAACCGGGCCTTACACAAAGATTGGGGCACACATCCACAACTTAATTGGAGGCTCCCAACAAATCGCCACAAAGGCCTAGAATTCGCCTAGGGTTCCAAGAACCCAAGAGTAACAACCTTCTTGCTTTCACCTCCACGAATCACCGTGGAGAACTCAAACCCGATGCACCAAATGCAATGGCAAGAACACCACAAAGATGCTCAAGTCCTTCTCTCTCAAATTCCAACAAAGCTACAAAAGCTATTGGGGGAATAAGAGAGGAAGAACAAAGAGGAGAACACAAAATTCTCCAAGATCTAGATCCCAAAGATTCACTCACAAAGAGATGATTTGGTTTGGTCAAAGTGTGGATCTAGATCTCCTCTCTCTTTTCCCTCAAAATGGGGCAAGAATCATGGAGGGATAGAGAGATAGGGCAAGCTTCTCAAGAACAACAATGGAGGAGAGAGAGAGTAGGAGAAGCCACAGCCCAAGGAGGAAGAAGGGGGGTATTTATACCCCCCAAGAAAATCGAGCCGTTGGGCAAAACTAGGGCCGGATAATCCGGCCTAAGTAAGGGCCGGATTATCCGGGGGGCGGATTATCCGGCCTCGTGGACAAAACCTGGTCAAAATCCGGCCAAAAATCCGGCCCCTATACTGAGCAGCAATTCCCCAGGTCCTTAGCTGATTTCGGGGGGGCCGGATATTTCCGAAATATCCGGCCCGGATAATCCGGCCCGGATATTTCCGAAATATCCGGCCCAAGTAAACTACAGAAACACCAAAACTAAAACGGGCATAACTTTAGCATCCGGACTCAGATTTTGATGATCTTGGGCTTGTTTTGAAGCTAGGAACAAGCTCTACAAGATCATGCAGGAAACTATCATAGTCCAACAAGGGAGGATAGAAACAAATGATGAAAGGTTTGACCTATCTAAAAAGGACATACCTGGTAAAACCTCCAAACTCGAAAATGCAACAAGTTGCCCGTGCAAAAACCATTCTTGATGAACTAGAGCTTGTCATGAGAATAAGCACAAGCTCTAAATCATCACATGGATAAGATCCAAATGACAACCAAGAAAGATGATGAACCAAACTCGAAAACGCAACAAGTGATCTATGCGAAATCCGTTTCGATGAACTAGAGCTTGTCATGAGAATAAGCACAAGCTCTAAAACATCACATGGATAAGGTCCAAATGACAACCAAGAAAGATGATGCAAGGATGCAAAGGTTTGAGCTCTCTCCGAACGATACGATCGAGTTACTCACTCGAGAGCCCTCTTGATAGTACGACAACTAAATCTATAAACCGGTCTCCAACTACACTATGAGACCGGTGAGAAAGAAACCCTATCAAGAGCAAACCTTATACTTGCGCATTCCACTTGAGCTTGATGACGACGATCTTGACCTCAACACGATGGAACGCATTTCTTGCTTGTGCTTGCTTGACGAAGTCTTGTAGATTGCTCCCCCATAAACCACCATGGGAGAGCTTCTTCTTCGGCGCATCTTCGCATAACCATGACCACCATGTGGATTGCTCCCCCATAATCCACCATGGGAGAGCTTCTTCTTCGGCGCATCTTCACATATCCATGATCACCATATGGATGGCAAGACTCAAGCAAAGGATCTCTTCGAGATGGCTCATCTTGAACTTGCACATCATTTCTCCATGGCAAGCTTCAAGCTTATGAACTCTTCGAGTTGGCTCATCTTGAACTTGCACTACATTTCTTCATTCTTCATCATGTTGATGTCTTGAAGTAACTTGAGGGCTCACTACATCTTCATCTTCAAGACATACTTGACACTTGATATCCTTCATCAATTTCTTCTTATTGCAACCTTGAAGCCAACATATGGTTCAAGAATTGCCTATGGACAACTCCTACAAATATAACTCAATGCAAACATTAGTCCATAGGGATTGTCATTAATTACCAAAACCACACATGGGGGCTCCATGCACTTTCAATCTCCCCCATTTTGGTAATTGATGACAATCTCTTTGAGAGGGTTTATATAAGGAATTTAAGTAACAGATAAGTTGAATATATAGAGCAAACTCCCCCATAATATATGCATGTGTGAATGATCTTGACTTTCATTGCATATATTGGCATTCAAAGCCTAGTGGAGTTTCCTCTAAATATTAAACTATGCAAAGCAACAAGATGCAATGCAATAAAGGCACATGCTTAAGCACAAAGCAAAGACATAACCAAATTCCTTAAACCCTCCAAACTTCTCCCCCATTGGCACCAATTGCCGAAATGGGTGAAAAATTTAGAAGGCCAATATAGTGAGAGTTCCTCCATAGCGTGTGCATTTCTCATAATTTGAGTGGAATCAAATGCACATATCCAATGACGAATATTCGGAAGGAATCACACTATAGATAGGATCAAAGATTGCAAAAAGATAACAAAGTCTAGAAGCTTCAACAAATGAAGCAAGCAACCAAATGAACCACAAAGAGGATACCAAAAGAAAGATAGATATTATGATAAGATCAAGAAGATTGCTCTAAATAATATGAGGAAGCTCCCCAAGGTTTGTGCACAAAACTAGACAATTTGCATTGGAGTATAAAGTGCACAAACATGGAATCATCACTCCCATAATATCATTCAAAAACAAAAGATACCAAGTGAATCAAACTCTAATGATCACCACAAGATAGTGTTCTACATCAAATGAGGAAGCTCCCCAATGTACATGCATAAAATAAAATGTTGCATTTGAATACAATATGCATAACATGGAATCCTCACTCCCTCATTTAAAACACAAACATTTGTAATAGATCATAGATAGAAAAGTAAGCTAAACGCTTGCAATAAACAAATAGTTGAGCAACAAGTAAGAGGCACCATAATAAAAAGGCTCAACCAAGAGGATATGTGAAAGGTATGACAAAGCATATTATAAGACTATTACAAGGATGAGCAAAAAGCATCATCATAGTCTTCAATGAATTATATTGCTTAGCATGACCAATCAACACGCAATAAATAAAAAGATATCAAACGGAGATGTATCATCTCTTATGTGTATAAGTTTCTCTAAGTGGGCAATATCACAAAGATATTTATCCACAAAGAAACATGCACACACAAAATAGATACGCAAGAAATATAGTATGATATCCAAGACGAAGTCATGCAATATACCAATAAGAATTTTTGCTTAATAGCATGGCCAAAGGCTCAATTTTATCTTATTGTACATTCATGAACTTCAACCACAAACAACTAAAATACATCACAAATATCAACAAGGGATAGAAGATAGTTGGGATGCATTTGAGAAAGGCAACAAGTATCACAAACGAGGATACCAAAAGAAGTAACTAAATTTGCACTTTCATCTATATTGCACATGTGAGAGCCTTAAGGAATTGATATGCAATAAAATTGCTAGATGGGCATAGATGGGATGGGTGAATCATGAGCATGATTTTATATACTTCCCAACATATGTACTCATCTCAAATTACTCACATTCGCAATAAAGAGGTTTCGTTAAGACTTTAGCAAGAAGCACAATATTTGCAAATCAAGATATTCATGCCAAGATGCAACCACATGGTTGGATGCTAGAAAAATACTCATGAGAAGATACTTGTTACCGAGATAGCATTGGTGTGGATGTAGTAGATATGTGTTCGTTGACCATCCTAGCTTGCCTCAAGTTACCATTGAGTCACCACTTCTCCCCAAGAGTGAGACAAGCATCCAGTGCATATCCATTGTACCTAACACAAAGGTAAGTAAAAAAAAAAGGTCCCCAAACTAATTGGGTCCGAAGTAGTTAGACACACTACAACATATAGGACAAAATTCACAATACTATGTGCATATAGATATGAAATTGAATTTCATGCACATCTTAGTCAAATTAGGATTTGATGGAGTTTACCCTATATATTGGATCAAAGAAAGTAACACATGCCATAAGATAGACATATATTAAAGATGCATGCACAATACTTTCAAGAACCAAAGGAAGATATAATTTGGACAAAACACCAACTAAATCAAGAGACAATGGTTGTCCAAATTATATCAAAGAATCAAATCAACACAAGATTGACTTCAAAGACTTATCTCATTATAAGAAGCTAATTAAACCTAAACACAAAGGAATGAGATAAGCAACTCCCAAGATAGCAAGGTTCCAACAAATAAACCAAACCCTCGAAACTTTTTATGATGGCACAAAGTACCAAAAAGAAAATTTTATGTCTCCCAAAACCAAATTTTTGATAAAGATCAAGAGATGTTAAGCATTCTAATAATATAGAAGAGCTCCCCCAAGTTTGGTGCATTATCTAGGATTTTTATATGAATACAAAATGCACAAAACTAGGATCATCACGCTACCTATATCTTCTAACAATGCTAAGAAAGTTTGAATAGACAACTTAGATCCATAAGATGCAAGGAAGACACATGGGAGTCAAAGCACAACAAATTCATGGCAATAAATGAGGCAATATAAATACAAGAGCCAATGTAGATATGATCAATAAATATCTACCTCATAATTGATTACCAATTTTCCTAGGACAAGAGGTATTAGGAAATATTTCCCGGTGGTAGTTTGTAAGTATACATAAGATCATATTTACAACGAACAAAGCATATGGTAAAAGATAAGAGTTAACCATCATGCAAAGATAGTTTCTTGATAGCTTCATTTAGTCATACCAACATGCAAGGCAATTAATAGTATTCATACCAACATGCAAAGCAATTAATAGTATTCATACCAACATGCAAAGCAATTAATAGTATGACTTGAAGCACATAGTTTTCCAAAAATGTATTGAGGGACACGTTGTGAAAAACCATGCCAAGAAAAACTTTCACAAATGAGATCCACAAAGATATTAGCAATGAAGCCATTTAAGCAAATTGGAGCTTGTTTGAGCAAACACGCCACATAGGAGAGAGATAATTTACGGTATCAATTCTATGTGACACAACCTCAAATGTTCACATTTTCTAGGCTTGTAATATGCACAAAGCTTATTACTCCCCCATAATGTGATAAGGAATTTATTTTCACAAGAGGCAAATAAGATCCAAGTAGAGATATTAATGGACATTAGAATTTGAATTTCTCATGAAGATGACATACCACATAGCGACTAGATAATCTCGCAATATCAATTCTAAGTGATATTCCTCATGTACACACATTGTTTAGGATCATGAAATTCCCAAAGGAATATCACTCCCCCAAAATGGGATTGTCCATTAATCGCTCATAAGAGCCATATAAGATACAACAAGATGCAAAGAGGCTCCAACACAAACAAAAATACATGGTGTGCAACCCAACATGCATAGACTTGATTTCTCAAGCAAAACTATTAGGAAGCACAACATATACAAACACATGTTAGGAACAAAACTAACACATGCAAAGGGGCAAGTAACTTTCAATATAAATGAGTTGAGAACATGTTACCGCAAGGAGGAACATTGAATATATGATAGAAGCAAGATAACCAAAAGACTTGGCTTGAGATAATATAAATGATGAAGATCCCTTAATTCTTCATGATGTAGCCAAGTCTCCAATGCCCTCCAACAAGCACCTATTGATCAAGTTTTGGATTGTTGGTCCCCAACTAAGTTGGGTCCTAAGAGGTTACTCACAATAGGCTTGGCAACCCAAATGGTTCTTTTCTTGACACCACTTTGGGCACCAACAAATTTGGCAAACACATTGCCACCCTCATCCTTACGAAGAGAATAAACATCATCAATGGTGATAGAGTTGGATGAGGTACCAATAGTGCAAAAGGAGGAGATGTGGCCCTTCTCATGGCATATGTAGCAAGTTCTTTTCTTCTCCTTCTTCTCACTAGATTTCTCCACAATGGGAGCATTGGCTTGATTATTTTTGGGAAGTGGCATTTCTTCAACTTGAGGTTGAATATGAGTTTGAGCTTGAGGCCGCTTCCCTTTTTGCTTCTTCTTCAAAGGGCAAGATCTAACATGATGCCCTTCAATTTTGCACTTGAAGCAAACAATCTTGGCCGGGTCTTTGACTTGTAATTGGCCCTTCTTAATCTTGTTGTTCTTGGACTTGTTCTTGTTGTTGGAGTTGAATCCAAGTCCACTCTTGTCATTGGGGGATTGTTGCACACTTAACATCGTGTCAAGTTTGCATTTCCCTTCTTGACTCTTTACCAAGTCGGTCTTCAAAGAAGTGACTTGGGCCTTGAGCTCTTTGATTTCCTCTACATGGTTAGTAACAACACAAGTACTAGAGGAAGTAGAACCTTCATTGTTAGAGCAAAAAGGCAAGGAAGATAATTCATCACAAGATTTAGCAATACTATGAGTGGATGAATTACTAGGACTAGCACATGGCAATATAGCATTTTGGGTAGTAGTGCTAGTATCCACATGAGGCTCACAAGGTGTTTCCTTTGATATGATAGCCTCATGAGCTAACTTTAGCCTATCATGAGAAGCTAGAAGATCCTCATGGGAGCTAGAAAGCTTTCCATGATTTTCTTCCAATTTCCCATAATTTCTAGTTAGCAACTCAAGTTGAGCCCTTAGCTCAACATTCTCCTTCAAGATAGATGCTTCACAAGAAGTAGAGTTAGTAGCACAAGCATCATCACAAGAAATATTAAGAAGAGAGGGTAACATAGCATGCTCTTTTAAATATGAAGCTTGTAGTTGCTCATATGACTTGGCGAGGATAGAGTGTTCGCTCTCCAAGGCCTTGTGGGCCTTGTCTAGATCATCTAGATCCTTAACAAGTTTATCATGACCAACACCAACTTTGGACTTTTCATTTTTAAGCAATTTTAATTTAGCTTTAGCATGGTCTCTTTCTTTAGTGAGTTTAGCAGATATTTCATTTTGAGACACCTCAAGGGTTTCAAGTTGCTCCTCAAGAGAGGCTACGGTCTCTTGTTCTTCTTCAAGGTCATTCTTTAAAGATGCTACATCATCGAGCATACTCTCGTTCAAGAGCACCCTTTTATCAATGGTGTTCTCATGCATCCAAATAAGTTTTTGGCTCTCAATAGCGGTAGTCAAGATTTCAAAGAAGTGAGAGCTAGCAATTTTATCTTTGTAAAGAACCTTGAATACACTCTCACCTTTATCGCGTAGAGAGACAACCCAATCCTCTTCTTCATATTCATCCTCATCCTTATCACCACGAGAAATATTAGGTTCCATGGTAGGAGGTACCGTGGAACCCTTGGCCATAAGGCATATATGAGGACCGTGAGATAAAGATGAGGAGTTACTTGAGGCTCCTTTCAAGATCTTGTCTTGACCAATAGAATCTTTGGTTTCCTCTACATTGTTAGCCACACAACAACTAGAGGAAATAGAAGCATTTTTATCATGGCCACGAGACAAATCAAGCATATCATCATGAGATTTATTCAAGCAACTTACACATGATATGCAAGGACTATCAACACAAGCATGTAAATCATTTCTAGTGCTAGATGTGTTTAAGTCCAAAGATGAAGCATTGCAATGAGATAGAGATGAAGAATCATCAATAGTAAGCTCAATATCAACATTGCAATTTTCATCACCACTCACCATATCATTACCTTGTGTCTTACCACACTTTGGTGAAGTGGATGAAGATGAGAACTCATCACGGCCGGAAGTGGAAGCAAAACAATCATCCTCAATGATATTGGACACATCATATTTATCTTGAAGCTTTGTCCATAATTCATGAGCGCTCCCAAAAGGCATGATTGAAGAAGTAACTACATTGCTCACAACAATGGAAAACACATGAGAAGCAAGAGCATCGAGGCAAGAGTTTTTCTCCTCCTCAAGAGATAAATTTTGAGGATCCTTAGGAGAAGAAAAAACCATGTCAAGAAATCGCTCCATGTCCGGGGACATACGCCTGCAAAATATTAAGCACATAAATTTTCCATAGATCATAATTTGTGCCATCAAATATAAACAAGTTATTGTGCGCTAATCCCCTAACCGACATCTTTACTCTCAAGGCGGTGAAGCCTAAGAATGAGAGACCTTGCTCTGATACCAATTGAAAGGACACGGATGTCGCCTAGAGGGGGGGTGAATAGGCGATTTAAAACTTTTACGAGATGGGCTTAACAAATGCGGAATAAAACTAGCGTTTACTTTGTCAAGCCCAAAGCCTATATACTATTGTTCACCTATGTGCACCAACAACTTATGCTAAGCAATACAAGCAAGTATGTGATAGCAAGATATATATAACTTCAAGCACGATGGCTATCACAAGGTAAAGTGCATAAGTAAAGAGCTCGGGTATAGAGATAACCGAGGCACGCGGGAGACGAAGATTTATCCCGGAGTTCACACTCTTGCGAGTGCTAATCTCCGGTGGAGAGGTGCGGTTGCTTAGTGCTCCCGAACGCCACAAGAGGCTCACCTTGAGGTGTGGTTGCTCGATGCACACCAACGCCACAAAGGCCTCACCCCAAGATGCGGTACTCACACCACACACCGAACGCCACGAAGGCGCCTCACCTAGATCTCCGGTGACCCTCGCCACAAAGGCCTAGGTCACGGTTCCACTAAGGGATTTCCTTCGAGGCGGAAACCGGGCCTTACACAAAGATTGGGGCACACATCCACAACTTAATTGGAGGCTCCCAACAAATCGCCACAAAGGCCTAGAATTCGTCTAGGGTTCCAAGAACCCAAGAGTAACAACCTTCTTGCTTTCACCTCCACGAATCACCGTGGAGAACTCAAACCGATGCACCAAATGCAATGGCAAGAACACCACAAAGATGCTCAAGTCCTTCTCTCTCAAATTCCAACAAAGCTACAAAAGCTATTGGGGGAATAAGAGAGGAAGAACAAAGAGGAGAACACAAAATTCTCCAAGATCTAGATCCCAAAGATTCACTCACAAAGAGATGATTTGGTTTGGTCAAAGTGTGGATCTAGATCTCCTCTCTCTTTCCCTCAAAATGGGGCAAGAATCATGGAGGGATAGAGAGATAGGGCAAGCTTCTCAAGAACAACAATGGAGGAGAGAGAGAGTAGGAGAAGCCACAGCCCAAGGAGGAAGAAGGGGGTATTTATACCCCCAAGAAAATCGAGCCGTTGGGCAAAACTAGGGCCGGATAATCCGGCCTAAGTAAGGGCCGGATTATCCGGGGCGGATTATCCGGCCTCGTGGACAAAACCTGGTCAAAATCCGGCCAAAAATCCGGCCCCTATACTGAGCAGCAATTCCCCAGGTCCTTAGCCGATTTCGAGGAGGCCGGATATTTCCGAAATATCCGGCCCGGATAATCCGGCCCGGATATTTCCGAAATATCCGGCCCAAGTAAACTGTAGAAACACCAAAACTAAAACGGGCATAACTTTAGCATCCGGACTCCGATTTTGATGATCTTGGGCTTGTTTTGAAGCTAGGAACAAGCTCTACAAGATCATGCAGGAAACTATCATAGTCCAACAAGGGAGGATAGAAACAAATGATGAAAGGTTTGACCTATCTAAAAAGGACATACCGGTAAAACCTCCAAACTCGAAAATGCAACAAGTTGCCCGTGCAAAAACCATTCTTGATGAACTAGAGCTTGTCATGAGAATAAGCACAAGCTCTAAATCATCACATGGATAAGATCCAAATGACAACCAAGAAAGATGATGAACCAAACTCGAAAACGCAACAAGTGATCTATGCGAAATCCGCTTTCGATGAACTAGAGCTTGTCATGAGAATAAGCACAAGCTCTAAAACATCACATGGATAAGGTCCAAATGACAACCAAGAAAGATGATGCAAGGATGCAAAGGTTTGAGCTCTCTCCGAACGATACGATCGAGTTACTCACTCGAGAGCCCTCTTGATAGTACGACAACTAAACTATAAACCGGTCTCCAACTACACTATGAGACCGGTGAGAAAGAAACCCTATCAAGAGCAAACCTTATACTTGCGCATTCCACTTGAGCTTGATGACGACGATCTTGACCTCAACACGATGGAACGCATTTCTTGCTTGTGCTTGCTTGACGAAGTCTTGTAGATTGCTCCCCCATAAACCACCATGGGAGAGCTTCTTCTTCGGCGCATCTTCGCATAACCATGACCACCATGTGGATTGCTCCCCCATAATCCACCATGGGAGAGCTTCTTCTTCGGCGCATCTTCACATATCCATGATCACCATATGGATGGCAAGACTCAAGCAAAGGATCTCTTCGAGATGGCTCATCTTGAACTTGCACATCATTTTCTCCATGGCAAGCTTCAAGCTTATGAACTCTTCGAGTTGGCTCATCTTGAACTTGCACTACATTTCTTCATTCTTCATCATGTTGATGTCTTGAAGTAACTTGAGGGCTCACTACATCTTCATCTTCAAGACATACTTGACACTTGATATCCTTCATCAATTTCTTCTTATTGCAACCTTGAAGCCAACATATGGTTCAAGAATTGCCTATGGACAACTCCTACAAATATAACTCAATGCAAACATTAGTCCATAGGGATTGTCATTAATTACCAAAACCACACATGGGGGCTCCATGCACTTTCAACCATTTTCCTTGGTGGGCCTACACAGTACCCATGAACTTGTCACTAACCAAACGAGGGAATCTTATCTCCTCACAATGATCATATCGCACATTTAAAGCATCCATTCTTTATCCCCTCTAAGTACTTGGAATTACCCAAGCAAGCACTTGTACATGGTCTCGAGTTGTACACATTCCTCTAATAGCTTCATAAATACTCAATGGAATTAGTCTTAATGCATAATCCATTGACCCTAGTTTATCAAAATATTTCGAAATAAATTTAAAACATTAGTGCAATATATATTTTGTTCACATATATGTATATCAAGTTTTTTTGGTAATAGCATTTTGAACTCTTTTGAGTTATTTCTAAACTTTATTGTACAAAACATTTTAATGAGCTACAGTTATATTTTTGTTAAATACATGAACATAGTTGTAAAACCGTGCATCTCCACACCAAACATTACATATTCATCGAACATATTTTATACATCATGAACATTATGTTTGACATATATGAAAATGAGAAATACAATTGTACATGTACATGTGGGATACATGAGCCAAAATGTAAGGCATCTTAACTTAGTAAAAAAGTTAATGTCTTCAAAATTTAATCAAGTTTATACCAAAAAATATATGAACATCTGCAATACTAGATAAATATCAATATGCACATCATAAAGTGTATTTTCTCAATATGGTCGTTACCTTAAATGCAAGATGTCGATTCTTTCCATTACCTTAAATGCTGCTAAGGTGGGTGCTAAGCTGATCCCTAACCGAATCAAATGAGAATAACCAGGTGTTCGTGAAGTGAAGGTTAACATCGATGGCTCATTTTTTCGCGATTCACACTCCGGGTCCGTTGCAACTGTCATCCAAAATTCTGAGGGAGTGTTTCTAGCAGCATCTTCTATTTTCCTCCCTAATGTTTCTTCGACAGCGGCTTCTGAAGTATTGGCTATAAGGGAAGGTCTAGCCCTAGCTAACTGTTTTGGTTTCAACAATGTTATAATGAAATCAGACTCAATGGAAACAGTGGATGCTTGTTCAAATAAAGTTTGGTGGGGTGAATCATCGGCCATCTTTGCAGATTGTCTTGATCTTGCCACCTTAATCGATAAGGTCTCTTTTAAATAATGTCTAAGAGAAGACAATGGAGTTGGGGAATAATTTTTGTGCTCAAATTTCTTGTAATTGGGCCGATGAAGCCCCTAGATTTATTATTAGCAAACTTCTAGATGATGTAACCATACTGTAATTTGAAAACAGCAAGTTTCAGACGCACTATTTTCCTTACAAAGGTACCTAAGAGGATCGGAAGGTTTTTTAATGAGATGGTTTGCTGACTTAATATATATTGGTTTAAAAAAGTATATTTTCTCAGTATGTTCATTCAATTTTGTAGATATAGATATTTTTTATTGAATATCTGGTTAAAGTTAGTAGGATTTAACTTTTGATTAACCTTAGGCGCCTTACATGTTATAACGAATGGAGTATTTTACAAAATAGAAATAAATTAACTCAGATATACAATAGTTTAACTACTCCACCAAAGAATCCTAGAACAAACAGAATCCATAACTGAGCATACAAGCTAGCATCGCTCAATGTAGATCCTCGATACCGCTCTAGCAAGATGCAAGTGTTGCAGACGAGCTACTCCTTCAGTACTCCAACACAACTCTGTTTTTTCCACCCTTGACGCCAGCA
>NC_061510.1:241058314-241110660 GCF_022539505.1 Lolium rigidum | reverse complement strand
GTTGCTTTGCAACTTAATACTGGAGGGGTTCGGATGATAACTCTGAAGGTGGACTTTTTAGGCATAGATGCGGTTGGATGGCGGTCTATGTACTTTGTCGTAATGCCCAATTAAATCTCACTATACTTATCATGTCATGTATGTGCATTGTTATGCCCTCTCTATTTGTCAATTGCCCGACTGTAATTTGTTCACCCAACATGCTCTTATCTTATGGGAGAGACACCTCTAGTGAACTGTGGACCCCGGTCCATTCTTTTAATACTGAAATACAAATCTGCTGCAATACTTGTTTTACTGTTTTCTCTCGCAAACAATCATCTTCCACACAATACGGTTAATCCTTTGTTACAGCAAGCCGGTGAGATTGACAACCTCACTGTTTCGTTGGGGCAAAGTACTTTGGTTGTGTTGTGCAGGTTCCACGTTGGCGCCGGAATCTACGGTGTTGCGCCGCACTACATCCCGCCGCCATCAACCTTCAACGTGCTTCTTGGCTCCTCCTGGTTCGATAAACCTTGGTTTCTTTCTGAGGGAAAACTTGCTGCTGTGCGCATCATACCTTCCTCTTGGGGTTGCCCAACGAACGTGTGAAATACACGCCATCACATGTCACTACAGAAATTATTCTTTTTATCGTTTACCTACTCGAGGGCGAGTAGGAACTAAGCTTGGGGATGCTTGATACGTCTCCAACGTACCTATAATTTCTGATGTTCCATGCTTGTTTTATGACAATACCTACATGTTTTGCTCGCACTTTATAATGTTTTTATGCGTTTTCCGGAACTAACCTATTAACAAGATGCCGAAGTGCCAGTTCCTGTTTTCTGCTGTTTTTGGTTCCAGAAAAGCTGTTCGGGCAATATTCTCGGAATTCGACGAAACAAAGTCCCAGTATCTTATTTTTCCCGGAAGACCCCAGAACACCGAAGGAGAGTCGGAGGCGGGCCAGAGGGCCACCACACCATAAGGCGGCGCGGCCCCAGGCCTGGCCGCGCCAGCCTATGGTGAGGAGGCCCCAGGCGCCCTCCTGCGTCGCCTCTTCGCCTATAAGACCCCTTTCGACCTAAAAACGCGATACGAATTGACGAAACTCCAGAAAGACTCCAGGGGCGCTGTCGCCATCGCGAAACTCCAATTCGGGGGACAGAATCTCTGTTCCGGTACGCCGCCGGGACGGGGAAGTGCCCCCGGAAGGCATATCCATCAACGCCACCGCCTCCATCATGCTCCGTTAGTAGTTCCCCCATGGACTACGGGTTCTAGCTGTAGCTAGTTGGTACTCTCTCTCCCCCATGTACTTCAATACAATGATCTCATGAGCTGCCTTACATGATTGAGATTCATCTGATGTAATCGGTGTTGTGTTTGTTGGGATCCGATGGATTGTTACATTATGATTAGTCTATCTATAAAGTTTGTGAAGTCATTGTTGTTGCAACTTGTTATGCTTAATGCTTGTCACTAGGGCCCGAGTGCCATGATCTCAGATCTGAACATGTTATTGTTTCATGATGATATTCATTGTTTTATGATCTTACCTGCAAGTTGTATACACATATTGCTGTCCGGAACCCGAGGCCCCAAAGTGACAAGAATTGGGACAACCGGAGGGGAAGGCGGTGATATGAGGATCACATGTGTTCATGGAGTGTTAATGCTTTGCTCCGGTGCTCTATTAAAAGGAGTATCTTAATTTCCAGTAGATTCCCTAGAGGCCCGGCTGCCACCGGCTGGTAGGACAAAAGATGTTGTACAAGTTTCTCATTGCGAGCACGTATGACTATATATGGAAAACATGCCTACATGATTAATAATCTTGATGTTCTGTCTTAATGCTATTTTAATCCTATCAATTGCCCAACTGTAATTTGTTCACCCAACACTTGTTATTGGAGAGTTACCACTAGTGTAGATAGCTGGGAACCCCGGTCCATCTCTCATCATCATATACTCGTTCTATATGTCATTGGAGGTAGTATCAACTATTTTCTGGTGCCATTGCCTACCGTGTTCACTATTACTCTGCTGCTGTGTTACTTGTTACTATTGCTCTCATATCACTGCTACTTTCACATCACCCTCGTTACTAGTGCTTTTCCAGGTGCAGCTGAATTGACAACTCAGTTGTTAAGGCTTATAAGTATTCTTTACCTCCCCTTGTGTCGAATCAATAAATTTGGGTTTTACTTCCCTCGAAGACTGTTGCGATCCCCTATACTTGTGGGTTATCACCATTCCATATGATAGCATGCGAATAGTGGCAAAGCATTTTTGGTAGGAGGTGAAGCCTAGCGCACATGTTGCATCAGGCCTGCATTGGAAGTACGGGTCGTAGTTTCTAACGCCCCGAAGAATAACCATGAACAACTCCCTTGACATCCTGTACCGGCGCCGGAACATTTTTTTCTTGAACACCGGATCGGTGAGGTGGAAGTAGTCCTTGTGGAGCCGGAGCTGCCCTTGCACTCTCTTGCACGGAAGGTTTTTTGAGCGGCCTTTGACAGAGCCCCGGTGCACCGGTGCACCGGCCCCTCATTTGAAGTGAACTTGTGGATCGTGGAGGCCGCAGTAGTTGCCAATGTCTACGTTGACTGATCGGACTCCTCGTCGGAAGAGGAGTCAACGACCTCGGCGTGGAACTTCTGCATCATCTGCCACATGTCCATGTGCGTGGGTACGAACTGTGGATCAATGGTCGTGCACAATAGCGCTGAAAACAGGAGAAGAAACCTACCGGCGCAATTGACCGAACAAGTCGTGGGCGGCACGAAAGGGCGGCGCAACCGGCAACGTTTGGCCCCAAAACAGCCGGCAGGTACGCGGCGGAGCCAATCCCGAGTACGGTCCTGCTCTCCCGCGCGGCAACAACCGAGCCAGACGGCGAGTACTGCGGTGCTGCGGCGGGACGACATCGGCTGGGGTTGGGGTGGTGGCGTCGCACTAGAGCAGCAAAGAAGGGGGAAAAGAAGCAAATCGAAGCGGTCGATTTTGCTGTCCCTGACTTGCGGGACCGGGTAGGAAAAGGAGGGAGCTCGGCGCGACCACGTAGCGTCCGCTGCTTGTGACGGTAAAGCACACGTCCGTTGGGAACCCCATGAGGAAGGTATGATGAGTACAACAGCAAGTTTTCCCTCAGTAAGAAACCAAGGTTATCGAACCAGTAGGAGATGAAAATCACGTGAAGGTTGTTGGTGAAGGAGTGTAGTGCGGCGCAACACCAGGGATTCCGATGCCAACGTGGAACCTGCACAACACAATCAAAATACTTTGCCCCAATTTAACAGTGAGGTTGTCAATCTCACCGGCTTGCTGAAAACAAAGGATTAAACGTATGGTGTGGAAAATGATGTTTGCTTGCAGAAAACAAAAGAGAACAATGATTGCAGTAGGTTGTATTTCAAATGTAAAAGAATGGACCGGGGTCCACAGTTCACTAGTGGTGTCTCTCCAATAAGATAAATAACATGTTAGGTAAACAAATTACAGTTGGGCAATTGACAAATAGAGAGGGCATAACAATGCACATACATATCATGATGAATACTATGAGATTTACTTAGGGCATTACGACAAAGAACATAGACCGCCATCCAGCATGCATCTATGCCTAAAAAGTCCACCTTCGGGTTAGCATCCGCACCCCTTCCAGTATTAAGTTGCAAGCAACAGACAATTGCATTAAGTATTGTGCGTAATGTAAACAATACAAATATCGTTAGACAAAGCATTGATGTTTTATCCCTAGTGGCAACAACACATCCACAACCTTAGAACTTTCTGTCACTGTCCCAGATTCAATGGAGGCATGAACCCACTATCTAGCATAAATACCCCCTCTTGGAGTTACAAGTATCAACTTGGCTAGAGCCTCTACTAGCAACGAAGAGCATGCAAGATCATAAATAACACATATATGATAGATCAATAATTAACTTGACATAGTATTCCATATTCATTGGATCCCAACAAAGACAACATGTAGCATTACAAATAGATGATCTTGATCATGATAGGCAGCTCACAAGATCTAAACATGATGGCATAATAGGAGAAGACAACAATCTAGCTACTGCTATGGACCCATGGTCCAAGGATGAACTACTCACGCATCAGTCCGGAGGTGGGCATGGTGATGTAGAGCCCTCCGATGATGATTCCCCTCTCCGGCAGGGTACCGGAGGACATCTTCTGAACCCCCCGAGATGGGGGTTGACAGCGGCGGCGTCTCTGGAACTGTTCTCGTATTTTGGCTCTCGGTGCTAGGGTTTTCGGAGACGAAGGAATAAATATGCGAAGGGGCAGCGTCGGGGAAGCCAGGGGGCTCCCTTCCCACATGTCGGCGCGGCAGTGGGGCCCCCCGCGCCACCCTATGGTGTGGGCCCCCTGCTGGCCTTCCTTGACTCTTCTTCGGTCTTCTGGAACACTCCGTGGAAAATAGGGCCGTGGGCTTTTGTTTCGTCCAATTCCGAGAATATTTGTAAACCAACTTTTCTGAAATCAAAAACAGCAGAAAACAGGAACTGGCACTGTGGCATCTTTCTAATAGGTTAGTCCCAGAAAATGCATAAAAACATTACAAAGTGTGAATAAAACATGTAGGTATTGTCATAAAACTAGCATGGAACATAAGAAATTATAGATACGTTGGAGACGTATCAAGCATCCCCAAGCTTAGTTCCTACTCGCCCTCGAGTAGGTAAACAATAAAAAGAATAATTTCTGAAGTGACATGCTACCAACATAATCTTGATCAATACTATTGTAAAGCATGTGAGATGAATGAAGTGACTCAAAGCAATGGTCTATAGTTTGCTAACAAAAAGATAATGACTAAACAACTGAATCATATAGCAAAAATTTTTCATGAATAGTACTTTCAAGACAAGCATCAAAAAGTCTTGCATAAGAGTTAACTCACAAAGCAACAGATTCTTAATAAAAGGTTTTGAAGCAACACAAAGGAAGATTTAAGTTTCAGCAATTGCTTTCAACTTTCAAAATGTATATCTCATGGATAATTGTCAACACAAAGTAATATGATGAGTCCAATAAGCAAGCATGTAAGAATCAATGCACACAGTTGACACATGTGTTTGCTTCTAAGATAGAAAGAAGTAGGTAAACTGACTCAACATAAAGTAAAAGAAAGGCCCTTCGCAGAGGGAAGCAGGGAGATTAAATCATGTGCTAGAGCTTTTCAAGTTTTGAAATCATAAAGAGAGCATAAAAATAAAGTTTTGAGAGGTGTTTGTTGTTGTCAACGAATGGTAGTGGGCACTCTAACCCCCTTGTCAAATAGACTTTCAAAGAGCGGCTCCCATGAAGGACGTTATCTCTACCAGCAAGGTAGATCATGCCTCTTCTCTTTTGTTTACACATGTATTTTAGTTTTATTTATAGATGACACTCCTCCCAACCTTTTGCTTTCACAAGCCATGGCTAACCGAATCCTCGGGTGCCTTCCAACATTTCACATACCATGGAGGAGTGTCTATTGCAAAATTAAGTTGCTTACCGATAAATCGGGGCAAAACATGTGAAGAGAATTATTAATGAAAGTTAATTAATTGGGGTTGGGCACCCCGTTGCCAGCTCTTTTTGCAAACTTATTGGATAAGCGGATGTATATGCCACTAGTCCATTGGTGAAAGTTTGCCCAACAAGATTGAAAGATAAAACACCACATACTTCCTCATGAGCTATAAAACATTGACACAAATAAGGAGTAATAAAGTTTTGAATTGTTTAAAGGTAGCACATGAAGTATTTACTTGGAATGGCAGAAAAATACCACATAGTAGGTAGTTATGGTGGACACAAATGGCATAGGTTTTGGCTCAAGGTTTTGGATGCACGAGAAGCATTCCCTCTCGGTACAAGGCTTTGGCTAGCAAGGTTGTTTGAAGCAAACACAATTATAAACCAGTACAGACAAAACTTACATAAGAACATATTGCAAGCATTATAAGACTCTACACTGTCTTCCTTGTTGCTCAAACACTTTTACCGAGAAAATATCTAGACCTTAGAGAGACCAATCATGCAAACCAAATTTCAACAAGCTCTACGGTAGTTCTCCACTAATAGGTTTAAACTACATGATGCAAGAGCTTAAACATGATCTACTTGAGAGCTCAAAACAATTGCCAAGTATCAAATTATTCAAGACAGTATACCAACTACCACATGAAGCATTTTCTGTTTCCAACCAAATAGCAATAAATGTTGCGGCTTTCAGCTTTTGCCATGAACATTAAAAGTAAAACGAAGAACACCAGTGTTCAAATGAAAAAGCGAAGCGTGTCTCTCTCCCACACAAGCATGTTAGGATCCGATTTATTCAGAGAATGAAAATAACAAAACGAAAATAAAAGCACACAGACGCTCCAAATAAAGCACATAAGATGTGACCGAATTAAAATATAGTTTCACTAGAGGTGACCTGATAAGTTATTGATGAAGAAGGGGATGCCTTGGGCATCCCCAAGCTTAGACGCTTGAGTCTTCTCGAAATATGCAGGGATGAACCACGGGGGCATCCCCAAGCTTAGAATTTTCACTCTTCTTGATCATATTATATCATCCTCCTCTCTTGATCCTTGAAAACTTCCTTCACACCAAACTCAAAGCAATCTCATTAGAAGGTTAGTGCATAATCAAAAATTCACATGTTCAGCAAGGACACAGTCATTCCCAACACTTCTGGACATTACCCAAGGTTACTGAAATTTAATGGAGCAAAGAAACCCACTCAAACACAGTAAAAAAGGCAATGCGAAATAAAAGGTAGAATCTGTCAAAACAGAACAGTCCGTAAAGTAGAATTTTTTCGAGACACTTAACTTATTCAGATGGAAAAGCTCCAGTTGAATGAAAGTTGCGTACATATCTGAGGATTACTCATGAATTTTTTCAGGATTTTTAGATTTTTCTACAAAGAGAAAAACTCAAAACCGTGACAGCTAAAAATCTGTTTCTGCGCAGAAATCCAAATCTAGTATCAACTTTCAATCAAAGACTTTACTTGGCACAACAATGCAAGAAAATAAAGATACAAAGGTATTGCTACAGTAGTAACAAGCACCTTGACTCAAATATAAAACAAAAATTGCAGAAATAAAATGATGGGCTGTCTCCCATAAGCGCTTTTCTTTAACGCCTTTCAGCTAGGCGCAGAAAGTGAAAATCAAGTAACATCAAGAGAAGAAGCATCAACATCATAATTTGTTCTAATAATAGAATCAAAAGGCATCTTCATTCTCTTTCTAGGGAAGTGTTCCATACCTTTCTTAAGAGTTAATTGATATTTAATATTTCCTTCTTTCATATCAATAATAGCACCAACGGTTCGAAGAAAGGGTCTTCCCAAAACAATAGGACAAGATGCATTGCATTCAATATCCAAAACAACAAAATCAACGGGGACAAGGTTATTGTTAACCGTAATGTGAACATTGTCAATTCTCCCCAAAGGTTTCTTTATAGAATTATCAGCAAGATTAACATCCAAATAACAACATTCCAAAGGTGGCAAGTCAAGCATATCATAAAGTTTCTTAGGCATAACAGAAATACTTGCACCAAGATCCCATAAAGCATTACAATCAAAATTATTGACCTTCATTTTAATGATGGGCTCCCAACCATCTTCCAACTTCATAGGGATAGAAGCTTCAAGTTTTAATTCCTCTTCCCTAACTTTAATGAGAGCATTTGTAATATGTTTTGTAAAGGCCAAGTTTATAGCACTAGCATTAGGACTTCTAGCAAGTTTTTGCAAGAACTTAATAACTTCAGAAATATGACAATTATCAAAATCAAAACCATTATGATCTAAAGCAATGGGATCATTGTACCCAACACTTTGAAAAATTTCAGCACTTTTATCACAAACAGTTTCAGCAGTTTTAGGCAATTTTGCACGCTTTGTAGTAGAAGTAGAAACATTGCCAACACCAATTATTTTACCATTGATAGTAGGAGGTTTAACAACATGTGAAGCATCAACATTACTAGTGGTGGTAATAGTCCAAACTCTAGCTATATTATTCTCTTTAGCAAGTTTTTCTTCTCTTTCCCACCTAGCATGCAATTCAGCCATCATTGTAATATTGTCATTAATTCGAACTTGGATAGCATTTGCTGTAGCAAGAATTTTGTTATCAGTATCCTCAGGTTCAGCAGCCATTTTATTAATTAAAGAAGCTTGTGACTCAGACATGTATGAAATTTGGTTTTCAGCATTTGAAAGCTTAGTTTGCAAACCAGAAATTTCCATATTCAAATTCTCAAGTTGATTCCCTATATTTTTCAACAAGGCAGATTGTTCATTCATAGTTTTAGTAAACAATTGATTTTGCTCATATTTTGATTGCATATAGCTCTTAGTAGCTCTTTCAATTTCCAGCATCTTTTCCTCACTAGGCAAAAAAGATCTACCATAAGAATTACCACTATTAGAAGGATATGACCTATAGTTGTTGTTACCAAAATTATTCCTATAAGCATTATTGTTGAAATTATTACTTTTAATGAAGTTCACATCAACATGCTCTTATTGAGCAACCAATGAAACTAAAGGAACATTATTAGGATCAACATGAGATTTACCATTAACAAGCATAGACATAATAACATCAATCTTATCACTCAAGGAAGAGGTTTCTTCAACAGAATTTACCTTCTTACCTTGAGGAGTCCTTTCAGTGTGCCATTCGGAGTAGTTGATCATCATATCATCAAGAAGCTTTGTTGCAGCACCCAAAGTGATGGACATAAAAGTACCTCCAGCAGCTGAATCCAATAGGTTCCTTGAAGAAATATTTAATCCTGCATAAAAGGTTTGGATGATCATCCAAGTAGTTAGTCCATGGGTGGGGCAATTCTTTACCAAAGATTTCATTCTCTCCCATGCTTGGGCAACATGTTCATTATCCAATTGCTTAAAATTCATAATGCTACTTCTCAAAGATATAATTTTAGCAGGAGGATAATATTTTCCAATGAAAGCATCTTTACATTTAGTCCATGAACTAATACTATTTTTAGGCAAAGATAGCAACCAATCTTTAGCTCTTCCTCTCAAGGAGAAAGGAAACAATTTTAGTTTTATAATATCCCCATCTATATCCTTATACTTTTGCATTTCACAAAGTTCAACAAAATTATTAAGATGGGCAGCAGCATCATCAGTACTAACACTAGAAAATTTCTCTCTCATAACAAGATTTAGTAAAGCAGGTTTAATTTCATAAAATTCTGCTGTAGAAGCAGGTGGAGCGATAGGAGTGCATATGAAATCATTATTATTTGTGCTAGTGAAGTCACACAACTTAGTGTTCTCAGGATTAATCATTTTAGCAATAATAAAAATAAATAAAGCAAAACCGAATTAAATAAAGTAAAACAAGTAACTAATTTTTTTGTGTTTTTGATATAAAGAAAGCAAACAAGACAGAAAATAAAATAAAGCAAGAAAATAAACAGAGTAAAGAGATTGGGTGTGAGAGACTCCCCTTGCAGCGTGTCTTGATCTCCCCGGCAACGGCGCCAAAAAAGTAGCTGCTTGTGACGGTAAAGCACACGTCCGTTGGGAACCCCAAGAGGAAGGTATGATGAGTACAGCAGCGAGTTTTCCCTCAGTAAGAAACCAAGGTTATCGAACCAGTAGGAGATGAATATCACGTGAAGGTTGTTGGTGAAGGAGTGTAGTGCGGCGCAACACCAGGGATTCCGATGCCAACGTGGAACCTGCACCACACAATCAAAATACTTTGCCCCAACTTAACAGTGAGGTTGTCAATCTCACCGGCTTGCTGAAAACAAAGGATTAAACGTATGGTGTGGAAAATGATGTTTGCTTGCAGAAAACAAAAGAGAACAATGATTGCAGTAGGTTGTATTTCAGATGTAAAAGAATGGACCGGGGTCCACAGTTCACTAGTGGTGTCTCTCCAATAAGATAAATAACATGTTAGGTAAACAAATTACAGTTGGGCAATTGACAAATAGAGAGGGCATAACAATGCACATACATATCATGATGACTACTATGAGATTTACTTAGGGCATTACGACAAAGAACATAGACCGCCATCCAGCATGCATCTCTGCCTAAAAAGTCAACTGATACGTCTCCGACGTATCGATAATTTCTTATGTTCCATGCCACATTATTGATGATATCTACATGTTTTATACACATTATATGTCGTATTTATGCATTTTCCGGCACTAACCTATTAACGAGATGCCGAAGAGCCGATTCTTTGTTTTTCTGCTGTTTTTGGTTTCAGAAATCCTAGTAAGGAAATATTCTCGGAATTGGACGAAATCAACGCCCAGGGTCCTATTTTTGCACGAAGCTTCCAGAAGACCGAGGGATAGACGAAGTGGGGCCATGAGGTGGCCAGACGCCAGGGCGGCGCGGCCTAGGCCCTGGCCGCGCCGGCCTGGTGTGTGGGCCCCTCGTGACGCCCCTTTACCTGCCCTTCCGCCTACTTAAAGCCTTCGTCGCGAAACCCCCTGTACCGAGAGCCACGATATGGAAAACCTTACTGAGACTCCGCCGCCGCCAATCCCATCTCGGGGGATTCAGGAGATCGCCTCCGGCACCCTGCCGGAGAGGGGAATCATCTCCCGGAGGACTCTTCACCGCCATGGTCGCCTCCGGAGTGATGAGTGAGTAGTTCACCCCTGGACTATGGGTCCATAGCAGTAGCTAGATGGTCGTCTTCTCCTTATGTGCTTCATTGTCGGATCTTGTGAGCTGCCTAACATGATCAAGATCATCTATCTGTAATGCTATATGTTGTGTTTGTCGGGATCCGATGGATAGAGAATACTATGTTATGTTGATTATCAATCTATTACCTATGTGTTGTTTATGATGTTGCATGCTCTCCGTTATTAGTAGAGGCTCTGGCCAAGTTTTTGCTCTTAACTCCAAGAGGGAGTATTTATGCTCGATAGTGGGTTCATGCCTCCATTAAATCTGGGACGAGTGACGGAAAGTTCTAAGGTTGTGGATGTGCTTTGTTGCCACTAGGGATAAAACATTGATGCTATGTCTAAGGATGTAGTTATTGATTACATTACGCACCATACTTAATGCAATTGTCTGTTGTTTACAACTTAATACTGGAAGGGGTTCGGATGATAACCTCGAAGGTGGACTTTTTAGGCATAAATGCATGCTTGGATAGCGGTCTATGTACTTTGTCGTAATGCCCAATTAAATCTCACAATACTCATCATATCAAGTATGTGCATGGTCATGCCCTCTCTATTTGTCAATTGCCCGATCGTAATTTGTTCACCCAACATGCTATTTATCTTATGGGAGAGACACCTCTAGTGAACTGTGGACCCCGGTCCATTCCTTTACATCGAATACAATCTACTTGCAATACTTGTTCTACTCGTTTTCTGCAAACAATCATCATCCACACTATACATCTAATCCTTTGTTACAGCAAGCCGGTGAGATTGACAACTTCACTTTTCGTTGGGGCAAAGTACTTTGGTTGTGTTGTGCAGGTTCCACGTTGGCGCCGGAATCCCTGGTGTTGCGCCGCACTACATCCCGCCGCCATCAACATTCAACGTGCTTCTTGGCTCCTCCTGGTTCGATAAACCTTGGTTTCTTTCTGAGGGAAAACTTGCTGTTGTACGCATCACACCTTCCTCTTGGGGTTCCCAACGGACGCGTGCTGTACGCGTATCATCCACCTTCGGGTTAGCATCCGCACCCCTTCCAGTATTAAGTTGCAAGCAATAGACAATTGCATTAAGTACTGTGCGTAATGTAAACAATACAAATATCCTTAGACAAAGCATTGATGTTTTATCCCTAGTGGCAACAGCACATCCACAACCTTAGAACTTTCACGTCATCGTCCCCAGATTCAATGGAGGCATGAACCCACTATCTAGCATAAATACCCCCTCTTGGAGTTACAAGTATCAACTTGGCCAGATCCTCTACTAGCAACGGAGAGCATGCAAGATCATAAATAACACATATATGATAGATCAATAATCAACTTGACATAGTATTCCATATTCATCGGATCCCAACAAACACAACATGTAGCATTACAAATAGATGATCTTGATCATGATAGGCAGCTCACAAGATCTAAACATGATGGCATAATAGGAGAAGACAACCATCTAGCTACTGCTATGGACCCATAGTCCAAGGATGAACTACTCACGCATCAGTCCGGAGGCGGGCATGGTGATGTAGAGCCCTCCGGTGATGATTCCCCTCTCCGGCAGGGTGCCGGAGGAGATCTTCTGAACCCCCCGAGATTGGGTTGACGGCGGCAACGTCTCTGGAACTGTTCTCGTATTTTGGCTCTCAGTGCTAGGGTTTTCGGAGATGAAGGAATAAATAGGCGAACGGGTAGTGTCGGGGGAGCCAGGGGGCTCCCTCCCCACATGTAGGCGCGGCAGTGTGGCCCCCGCGCCGCCCTATGGTGTGGGCCCCATGCTGGCCTTCCTCGACTCTTCTTCGGTCTTCTGGAACACTCCGTGGAAAATAGGGCCGTGGGCTTTTGTTTCGTCCAATTCCGAGAATATTTGTAAACCAACTTTTCTGAAATCAAAAACAGCAGAAAACAGGAACTGACACTGTGGAATCTTGTTAATAGGTTAGTCCCAGAAAATGCATAAAAACATTATAAAGTGTGAATAAAACATGTAGGTATTGTCATAAAACTAGCATGGAACATAAGAAATTATAGATACGTTGGAGACGTATCATCCGCAGAGACGAAAACCTGGTGCATATTTGGGCCAGGTTTGCGTCGCCGCGGACAGTCCGGTCACTTTGCGTCTCCCCGATGGAGGAGGACCCAGAAGCATTTTCGGTCACGGTGGACACAAACGGTTGCTCAGCGTACGTTTGCGTCACGGCGCTGGAGATGCCCTAACAAAGAAACCCGGAAACCCGTACATGTTGCGGCAGGAGGTGCCGTGAGCGCGGTCGATTTTGACAAAACTGACCTATTTCTGGTAACAACGCACAAAATAACCTGTCCCGGAAATGATTTCACGAATTGACCCTTTTTCTTGGCGCCGCACCAGGTGGAGCCAAGGTCAACACCATAACGCCATCCAGGACGGTGTTGTGCGAGCACGACGCCACGGTCGGTGGCGCTATGGCCAAGCAGACGTGGCGGTCATCAACTATGGTGGGACCCGCAAGTAGGAAGCTTGGCTCCGTCTCGGACGGCGCCATGCTATGTAGTTTGGCTCCGCCCACAATGGAGCCATGCCCCTTGGGCGGAAATAACCCTCAAGCCCGCATGTGGGGCTGTCCTTAGCATCAAAAGGTTTTCTTCCACCTCCCGAACCCGACCCCCACCAGTGGTCCGTCTCTCTCTCACTCCCCCACTCAAGCTCTCCATCAAATCCCTCATATATGTGGCGTTTCTTGGTGGATTTCGACTCCCTTTAGGCCCAAGAGGTAATCTCCCCCTTTTTGTCCAATTAATTTTGTGGATTTAGCGATTTTCTTCACAAGTAATGAAACCCTAGATCTTGCACTTGAAAGGTTAATTCTTATGAATTGGCCAATGGTTTTCGGTTAGATTACTATGAAAGATTAGGTGTTCAAATTGGTGCTTAGGGTTAGGGTTATGAAAGATCTTGATGCATTTGGATTGTTTTCATTTTTTTAGATGGCAAGAATTGTGAATGTTCATCATATGCCAAGGTCCTTTGAATATTTTCCGCCCGCGACCACACGAACCGGAAAGTTGGAGCCCCAGAAATCGCCGGCGCCATGCGGCGACTGAGGGCGCCAAGCATGGTTAGCGCCGCTGGCCACGGCGCCATGTCGGCTTAGCGCCGCTAGCAACGCCGCCATGCTTACCAGCATGGATCCACCTTAGACGGAGCCAAGGTCATTTGAATATTTTTTTGTCCGCAACCACACGAACCAGAAAGTTCGAGCCCCAGAAATCGATGGCGCCATGCGGCGACAGAGGGCGCCATGGATGCTTAGCGCCGCCTCCCACGGCGCCATGGATGCTTAGCGCCGCTGCCCACGGCACCATGGTTCATAGCTTGGCTCCGCGAGCCATGGAGCCATGCTTCGTAGCTTGGCTCCGCGAGCCATGGAGCCATACTCTATTACCAGAATTTGAAAGTAATATGCTCAATAAAATAGACCAGGAGAATTTGACAGCCATGGCAAAATTTGACAGTAATATGCTGAATACCATAGACAAAAAGAACGTGCCAAATTCAACTAGAATGGTCATACACACAAAGTTCAACTGGAGACACAGAAGTTCAAATGGACACACAAGGTCAACAACCCGAGTTCAACTAGACACACATTTGATCACTCCCTCCCCTTCCCTCTTTTGACCGAAGGGCGGTCCGCGTTCGCCTTCATACGGTGCTTGTTCTTCCTCCTCCTCCTAGGGCCGTCGTCATCCTTGTCCTTGTGTGCCTTTCGTGCACGCTCCGCCTTCCGTGCCCGCTCCTCCTCAAGTGCCTTCTTCTTGTTCCATTCATCCGGAGTGTATGGCTCTCTCGGTTTGTGCCGCTTCAACCGTTGACTAGGAGCCGGTGCATCAAGAAGTTGGGACATGCCAATCTCATCGTGTTGTTGTGCACCAAATTCCTCCTACACAAAATAAAGCAAGACATCATGTTAAGCCTCAACTGTAGTGCACATAAGCAACGGGCAAAGAGTGTCAATACCTCTTCCTCGCCCTCATCCTCACCCTCATCATCCTCGCCATCACCGTCGCCCTCATCCTCACCCACATCCCCACCTTCATCCTCATCCCCACCCTCATCCCCACCCTCATCCCCACCCTCATCATCCTCGCCATCACCATCGACCTCATCCTCACCGCCGCCCTCATCCTCATCCTCATTGTGCTCATAGCTGGAAGTGGGAGTTGACTGCGTCGGTGAGGTGGTCTCGATGGTACATCAACCAAGCAAAGCACATAAGCCATGAGCCCAATTCTTCATGCGCTGTGATTGGAGGGTGGTAATGTTAGAACATTTGGAGAAACATGCATGCATGGAAACAAAATTATCTCACTCGTACCTCAGCGAAAACTTGAAGGGTGGACTCGATCCCGGATTGCAATGCTAACTCAGCATCGCTCAATACTCTAGAGATCTCCTCACTCTAGCAAAATAATCAAGTTATCAAGCTTGCTCTCTTCACCATAAGAAGTACAAATGCATTAAATACTTACCACAAATCGGAGTTCACGTGTGGGGTCAGGGTTTCTACCCTCTCTTGTGCGTCTGTTATAATCCAACTTGGCCATGTCCTCATCATCCGGGTATGTTCCTTCTCCTACGTCCACGGGTGCAAAAGCCGACGGCTTTATGTACAAACGAGATACACTACCTAGCCAGAAAAGATACCGTCTGAATGCTTCGCTATCGAATGGTTGCAAAGGAACCGGAACTGTTTTTGGGTCCTCAATCCTCCTGATGATGGCCTTGAACTTGCTGATGTAGTGTCTGTGATGGATGGGCCAATTCTTCTCCTTCTTCTGCCTTATTTTGTCCAACTTGGAAGTTCAAATTCATAGTCAGCAGTTGATACGTCTCCAACGTATCGATAATTTCTTGTGTTCCATGCCACATTATTGATGTTATCTACATGTTATATGCACACTTTATGTCATATTCGTGCATTTTCTGGAACTAACCTATTAACAAGATGCCGAAGTGCCAGTTCTCGTTTTCTCGCTGTTTTTGGTTTCAGAAATCCTAGTAACGAAATATTCTCGGAATCGGACGAAATCAACGCCCGGGTTCCTATTTTACCCGGAAGCATCCAGAACACACGAGAACCGCCGGAGAAGGGGGCAGGGCCACCACACCACACCCCGGCGCGGCCAAGAGGGGGGGCGCCCCCTAGGGTGTGGGCCCCCCGTAAGCCCTCCTGCGCCGCCTCTCCGCCTATATAAAGCCCCCGACCTAAAAACCTCGGGGCGTTCGACGAAAACCACGAAACCTTCCGGAGCCGCCGCCATCGCGAAGCCAAGATCCGGGGGACAGGAGTCTCCGTTCCGGCACCTCGCCGGAGCGGGGAAGTGCCCCGGAAGGCTTCTCCATCGACACCGCTGCCATCTCCACCGCCATCTTCATCACCGCTGCTGCTCCCATGAGGAGGGAGTAGTTCTCCATCGAGGCTCGGGGCTGTACCGGTAGCTATGTGGTTCATCTCTCTCCTATGTGCTTCAATACAATAATCTCATGAGCTGCCTTACATGATTGAGATTCATATGATGATGCTTGTAATCTAGATGTCATTATGCTAGTCAAGTGAGTTTTACTTATGTTGATCTCCGGAGACTCCATGTCCCACGTGTGTAAAGGTGACAGTGTGTGCACCGTGTGGGTCTCTTAGGCTATATTTCACAGAATACTTATTCACTGTTGAATGACATAGTGAGGTGCTTATTTATATCTCTTTAAGATTGCAATGTGTTTGTATCACAATTTATCTATGTGCTACTCTAGTGATGTGTTATTAAAGTAGTTTTATTCCTCCTGCACGTGTGCAAAGGTGACGAGTGTGTGCACCGTGTTAGTACTTGGTTTATGCTATGATCATGATCTCTTGTAGATTGCGAAGTTAACTATTGCTATGATAATATTGATGTGATCTATTCCTCCTACATATGCATGAAGGTGACGAGTGTGCATGCTATGCTAGTACTTGGTTTAGTCTTTCGATCTATCTTACACTAAAGGTTACTAAAATATGAGCATTATTGTGGAGCTTGTTAACTCCGGCATTGAGGGTTCGTGTAATCCTACGCAATGTGTTCATCATCCAACAAAAGTGTAGAGTATGCATTTATCTATTCTGTTATGTGATCAATGTTGAGAGTGTCCACTAGTGAAAGTGTAATCCCTAGGCCTTGTTCCTAAATACTGCTACTACTGCTTGTTTACTGTTTTACTGCGTTACTACTGCTGCGTTACTACTGCTTGTTTACTGTCCTAGGCAGAGCACTTTTCTGGTGCCGTTGCTACTACTTATTCATACCACCTGTATTTCACTATCTCTTCGCCGAACTAGTGCACCTATTAGGTGTGTTGGGGACACAAGAGACTTCTTGCTTTGTGGTTGCAGGGTTGCATGAGAGGGATATCTTTGACCTCTTCCTCCCTGAGTTCGATAAACCTTGGGTAATCCACTTAAGGGAAACTTGCTGCTGTTCTACAAACCTCTGCTCTTGGAGGCCCAACACTGTCTACAAGAATAGAAGCTCCCGTAGACATCAGCAGTATATTCAGTAGGTGATGAATATGTTATGTATGAATGACTCACTCGTGCAAATCTATTCTAGTGTCCTTCCATGGCGGCGGGGTCTCTTGGAACAAACCAAACTGTCTCATCACCCGGTCTGGTAGATGGTACTCAACTGCATAAAAACATATCAATGGACAATTCATCCGCCAAATATGTGCTTCTTCTAGACACTTCGGGTTGAGCCTAAACAATATATGTCGACCAATACTCCCGGGCTCTCCATAGAGCTCCCATGTCACCTATGCGTAATACAAGCCTCAGGTTGGTTGAACCATGTGGTGGAAAGCAAACTGAAATAAAGACCAATCAAGTTATTACCTTCTCCGGGGTAAGAGCGTCGAGTTGGCTGGTGTACCTCATGTAGCATTCCTTAGATTCACCATGGAAAGGTTCTGTATTATCCCATAGGTATGCCGCGGTAGGAAAACGTAATGGGTCTCTATGATCATTCCAATCATTCCGACGCATCTCAATGGGACAACCAACTGGCAAGCGCAACCACGACCATATGGACAATAAACGCATACAACCACCAATACTTGCTCCTTTTCCTGTTTTACAACACGCGTCGTCCAACTGCACATTGAAAAACAATATGTATGTAGCGAAGAAAGACAACAATCCAGGTGGTACAAGTAACGAACGGTGTAGCGAAGAAAAAGACAGCAATCCAGGTGGTCGAAGTTATTACCTCTCGGTACAAGTAAGCGAGTGCCGCTATTCCCCAACTGAGATTATGTTCCCAACCCGCAAATAGCTGGAGCCACATGAAGGAGGCATTCGATCCAGAGAAAAGAACCCTACTCACAACATACCACGATTATGCCCTAGCATACATCTCAACCACCTCATCCTCGGCGCCCTCAGGGCACTTCTTAAAGTTCCTTTGGATCCAAGAATAAGGAGCACCAGCAGACATCTTCTCCGTCATCGGCGTGTTCCCAATGAGATCCCTCATCGCTTCACGCCATCCAACAGAAGCTGTGTTCCGACACACATGCTCCCCTTTGATAGGAAGTGCTAGGATCATGGAAACATCTTGCAGAGTCACTGTCATCTCCCCACAAGGCAAGTGGAAACTATGTGTCTCCGGTCTCCATCGATCAACAAGTGCCGTGATCGCGCATGGGTTCATATGCGGCGTCGACCGGGACACAAGGTGGACGAAAGGGAGAAGTCCGGTCTTCTTGATATATTGTGTGTATCGCTTGTCATATGGCATCTTCTTGCCATGGATCTCATGGCACCTCAAGTGCAACCATTTCAAAACCTCCCCTTTCTCCGCCATAATCCTTCCGCGGTGCCATTTGTCATAATGGTCATCTAGGATAGATTCCGGTTCCATCCTACATATGTGAGCAAATATAAACAAGTTACTACATATTATAAGAAGAAGAACAATTCAGTATAACAATTTGGTATAACTATTTCATAAGAATAAGAACACATTGAGAATAAGAACAATTCTATTTCCATCCTACATATGTGAACAATTCTCTATTTCATTGCCAAATAAAGATATTTGAGGGAAACATGGTAGGCAAGATTTCTAGTCCAACATTGCCAACCTAACAATACCTCACAGATCTACTAACCCCTTGATACGTCTCAAACGTATCTATAATTTCTTATGTTAGATGCTACTTTTATGATGATACTCACATGTTTTATACACACTTTATGTCATTATTATGCATTTTTTGGAACTAACCTATTAACAAGATGCCGAAGTGCCAGTTCCTGTTTTCTGCTGTTTTTGGTTTCAGAAATCCTAGTAAGGAAATATTCTCGGAATTGGACGAAATCAAGACCCACGATCTTATATTTCCACGAAGCTTCCAGAACACCGAAGATGGACCAGAGGGGAGGCCCAGGCCCCCCACACATGGTGGCGGCGCAGCCAGAGGGGGGGCGCCCCCCTGGTGTGTGGGACCCCCAGACCCCTTCCGACTCCGTTTCTTCGCCTATATAAGTCGTCGTGACCTAAAACCTCGAGACCAATAAGCCACGATACGAGAAAAGTTCCAGAGCCGCCGCCATCGCGAAGCCAAGATTCGGGGGACAGAAGTCTCTGTTCCGGCACACCGCCGGGACGGGGAAGTGCCCCCGGAATGCATCTCCATCGACACCACCACCATTTTCATCAACGCTGATGTCTCCTATGATGAGGAGGGAGTAGTTCTCCCCCGAGGCTAAGGGTTGTACCGTAGCTATGTGGTTCATCTCTCTCTCCCATGTGATCTTTATGTGATCATGAGCTTTGTGATCTAGTTGAATATCATCTATGTGCTACTCTAGTGATGTTATTAAAGTAGTCTATTCCTCCTCCATGATGTAATGTTGACGAGTGTGTGCATCATGTAGTACTTGGCATAGGTTATGATTGTAATCTCTTGTAGATTATGAAGTTAACTATTACTATGATAGTATTGATGCGATCTATTCCCCCTTTCATAGCCTGACGGTGACGAGTGTGCATGCTATGTTAGTACTCGGTATAATTGCAATGGTCTATTATGCACTCTAAGGTAACTTAAATATGAACACCGAATGTTGTGGAGCTTGTTAACTCCGGCTTGAGGGAGCTCTTGTAGCCCTACACAATGAATGGTGTTTGTCATCCAACAAGAGAGTGTAGAGAAAGTAGTATTTGTTTATTCAGTTATGTGATCAATGTTGAGAGTGTCCACTAGTGAAAGTAGGATCCCTAGGCCTGTTCTACTGCATGTTTACTTGCTGCCATATTTTATTCAGATTGTTATTACCGCTCATATACATCCATATCACTTGTATTTCACTATCTCTTCGCCGAACTAGTGCACCTATACATCTGACAAGTGTATTAGGTGTGTTGGGGACACAAGAGACTTCTTGTATCGTGATTGCAGGGTTGCTTGAGAGGGATATCTTTGACCTCTACCTCCCTAAGTTCGATAAACCTTGGGTGATTCACGTAAGGGAGACTTGCTGCTGTTCTACAAACCTCTGCTCTTGGAGGCCCAACACTGTCTACAGGAATAGAAGCGTGCGTAGACATCAAGCTATTTTCCGGCGCCGTTGCCGGGGAGGTAAGGTAAAAGGTATTCACATCCTCCGACTACTAAGCTATTTCCTAGCACTGTTGCCGGTGTGTGAGTGCTCGAAGCTATTTCCTTTAGATCCTGCAATTGCATCTTTTTGTTTCTTATTTTCACTAGTTAGGCTTAATGGAAAACAACAAAAATATTAGAGATCTTTATAGTATTTATCTTGAGTTAGGACATGAGGTGTTTGAAGAGAAAATTAAAAAACCAATGGAACTTTATATGCATGCCAATGTCAATGTTATCAGTATGAATGCTTTGAACACCATTGTTGCTAATGCTATGGAAAATTCTAAGCTTGGGGAAGCTGGTTTTGTTGAGCATGATATTTTTAGTCTCCCAAGTTTTGAGGAGAAAATTTTCTTTGATGATACTTTGCTCCCATTTATGATGATTATAATGATAGTGGTATTTTGGTGCCACCTACTATGGAGGATAAAGTTTATTATGATTATACTATGCCTCCTATATTTGATGATGATAATAATAATGATAGCTACTTTGTTGAATTTGCTCCCACTACAATTAATAAGAATGACTATGCTTATGTTGGGAGTAGTAATTATTTTATGCATGAGACTCATGATAAGAATGCTTTATGTGATAGTTATATTGTTGAGTTTGTTCATGATGCCACTGAAAGTTATTATGAGAGAGGAAAACATGGCTATATGCATCTTAATAATATTAAGTTTCCCCTCTTTATGTTGAGAATCTTGAAGTTGCGCTTGTGTTACTTTTCTATGCTTGTTGCATTATGCTTACATGACTTGTTTATTTACAAGATTCCTTTTCATAGGAAGTGGGTTAGGCTTAAATTTGTTTCATACTTGCTTTTCGATGCTCTCGTTGCTTCAACTCTCATCCTTATGTGAGCATCATTAAAATTGTTGAGCCCATCTGGCTATAAAGAAAGCACTTCTTGGGAGATAACCCATGTATTTATTTTGCTACTGTTTTGTTGTGTCTTGGAAGTTTTTACTACTGTAGCAACCTCTCCTTATCTTTATTTTATTGCATTGTTGTGCCAAGTAAAGTCTTTGATAGTAAAGATGATACTAGATTTGGATTACTGCGCAGAAACAGATTTCTTGCTGTCACGAATTTGAGTAGGATTCTTTGTAGGTAACTCATAAAAATCTGCCAATTTACGTGTGTGATCCTCAGATATGTACGCAACTTTCATTCAATTTGGGCATTTTCATCTGAGCAAGTTAAGTGCCCCTGAAAATTTTGTCTTTACGGACTGTTCTGTTTTGACAGATTCTGCCTTTTATTTCGCATTGCTCGTTTTGCTATGTTTGATGGATTTCTTTGTTCCATTAACTTTCAGTAGCTTTGGGTAATGTCCAGAAGTGTTAAGAATGATTGTGTCACCTCTGAATATGTGAATTTTTGATTATGCACTAACCCTCTAATGAGTTTGTTTTGAGTTTGGTGTGGAGGAAGTTTTCAAGGATCAAGAGAGGAGGATGATACAATATGATCAAGAAGAGTGAAAAGTCTAAGCTTGGAGATGCCCCCGTGGTTCATCCCTGCATATTTCAAGAAGACTCAAGCATCTAAGCTTGGGGATGCCCAAGGCATCCCCTTCTTCATCGACAACTTATCAGGTCACCTCTAGTGAAACTATATTTTTATTCCGTCACATCTTATGTGCTTTACTTGGAGCGTCTGTGTGCTTTTATTTTCATTTTGTTATCTTAGTTCTCTGAATAAATTGGATCATACCTTGTTTGGGAGAGAGACACGCTCCACTCGTTCATATGAACACTGGTGTTCTTAGCTTTACTTTTAATGTTCATGGCGAAGGTTGAAACTGCTTCGTTCATTGTTATTTGGTTGGAAACAGAAAATGCTACATGTGGTAAATTGGTATAATGTCTTGAATAATTTGATACTTGGCAATTGTTGTGCTCATATAGATCATGTTTAAGCTCTTGCATCATGTACTTTGCACCTATTAATGAAGAACTACATAGAGCTTGTTAAAATTTGGTTTGCATGATTGGTTTCTCTAGAGTCTAGATATTTTCTGGTTAAGGTGTTTGAACAACAAGGAGACGATGTAAAGTCTTATAATACTTACAATATGTTCATATGTGAGTTTTGCTGTACCGTTGTATACTTGAGTTTGCTTCAAACAACCTTGCTAGCCTAGCCTTGTATTGAGAGGGAATTCTTCTCGTGCATCCAAATCCTTGAGCCAAAAACTATGCCATTTGTGTCCACCATACCTACCTACTACATGGTATTTCTCTGCCATTCCAAAGTAAATTGCTTGAGTGCTACCTTTAAAATTTCATTCCTTTGTCTTTGCAATATATAGCTCATGGGAAATAGCTTACAAACTATTGTGGTATTGAATATGTACTTATGTATCTTATTTCTTATAAGTTGCTTGTTGAGCGGTAACCATGTTTCCGGGGACGCCACCAACTATTACACCTTTGTTGAATATCATGTGAGTTGCTATGCATGTTCGTCTTGTCTGAAGTAAGGGTGATTTATCATGATCAAATGGTTTGAGTATGCATATTGTTAGAGAAAAATATTGGGCCGCTAACTAAAGCCATGAATCATGGTGGAAGTTTCAGTTTGGACATCAATCCTCAATCTCTTATGAGAATATTATCTGTTGTTGAATGCTTATGCATTAAAGAGGAGTCCATTATCTGTTGTCTATGTTGTCCCGGTATGGATGTCCTAAGTTGAGATTTATCAAAAACGAGAAATCAAATGCGATCTATCTCCTTGGACCTTTGTACAGGCGACATAGAGGTACCCCTTTGTGACACTTGGTTGAAACATATGTTATGCGATGATAATCCATGTAAATCCAAGCTAATTACGACAAGGTGCGAGCACTATTGGTAATCTATGCATGAGGCTTGCAACTTATAAGATGTCTTATACATAACACATATGATTTATTACTACCGTTGACAAAATTGTTTCTATGTTTTCAAAATGAAAAGCTCTAGCGCACAAAAATAGTAATCCATGCTTCCCTCTGCGAAAGGCCTATCTTCTACTTTATTGTTGAGTCAGTTTACCTATCTTCTTTCTATCTTAGAAGCAAACACTTGTGTGAACTGTGTGCATTGATTCTTACATGTTTACCTATTGCACTTGTTATATTGCTTTATGTTGACAACTATCCATGAGATATACATGTTGAAGTTGAAAGCAACCGCTGAAACTTATATCTTCCTTGGTGTTGCTTCAAAGCTTTCTACTAAGAACTTATAGCTTTATGAGTTAACTCCTATGCAAGACTTATTGATGCTTGTCTTGAAAGTACTATTCATGAAAAGCTTTGCTATATGATTCAGTTGTTTATTCATTGTCTTTACCATTTCGTCGAATCGCTGCATTCATCTCATATGCTTTACAATAGTATTGATCAAGATTATGATAGCATGTCACTTCAGAAATTATCCTTGTTATCGTTTACCTACTCGAGGGCGAGTAGGAACTAAGCTTTGCTTGATACGTCTCAAACGTATCTATAATTTCTTATGTTCCATGCTACTTTTATGATGATACTCACATGTTTTATACACACTTTATGTCATTATTATGCATTTTACGGAACTAACCTATTAACAAGATGCCGAAGTGCCAGTTCCTGCTTTCTGCTGTTTTTGGTTTCAGAAATCCTAGTAAGTAAATATTCTCGGAATTGGACGAAATCAAGGCCCACGATCATATATTTCCACGACGCTTCTAGTACACCGAAGATGGACCAGAGGGGAGGCCCAGAGCCCCCACACATGGTGGCGGCGCAGCCAGAGGGGGGCGCCCCTGGTGTGTGGGACCCCCAGACCCCTTCCGACTCCGTTTCTTCGCCTATATAAGTCGTCGTGACCTAACACCTCGAGACCAATAAGCCACGATACGAGAAAAGTTCCAGAGCCGCCTCCATCGCGAAGCCAAGATTCGGGGGACAGAAGTCTCTGTTCCGGCACGCCGCCGGGACGGGGAAGTGCCCCCGGAAGGCATCTCCATCGACACCACCGCCATCTTCATCAACGCTGCTGTCTCCTATGATGAGGAGGGAGTAGTTCTCCCCCGAGGCTAAGGGCTGTACCGTAGCTATGTGGTTCATCTCTCTCTCCCATGTGATCTTTATGTGATCATGAGCTTTGTGATCCAGTTGAATATCATCTATGTGCTACTCTAGTGATGTTATTAAAGTAGTCTATTTCTCCTCCATGATGTAATGTTGACTGTGTGTGCATCATGTAGTACTTGACATAGGTTATGATTGTAATCTCTTGTAGATTATGAAGTTAACTATTACTATGATAGTATTGATGCGATCTATTCCCCCTTTCATAGCCTGACGGTGACAGTGTGCATGCTATGTTAGTACTCGGTATAATTGCAATGGTCTATTATGCACTCTAAGGTTACTTAAATATGAACACCGAATGTTGTGGAGCTTGTTAACTCCGGCTTGAGGGAGCTCTTGTAGCTCTACACAATGAATGGTGTTTGTCATCCAACAAGAGAGTGTAGAGAAAGTAGTATTTGTTTATTCAGTTATGTGATCAATGTTGAGAGTGTCCACTAGTGAAAGTAGGATCCCTAGGCCTTATTTCCAAATAACGAATCTCCGTTTATTTACTGTTCTACTGCATGTTTACTTGCTGCCATATTTTATTCAGATTATTATTACCGCTCATATACATCCATATCACTTGTATTTCACTATCTCTTCGCTGAACTAGTGCACCTATACATCTGACAAGTGTATTAGGTGTGTTGGGGACACAAGAGACTTCTTGTATCGTGATTGCAGGGTTGCTTGAGAGGGATATCTTTGACCTCTACCTCCCTGAGTTCGATAAACCTTGGGTGATTCACTTAAGGGAAACTTGCTACTGTTCTACAAACCTCTGCTCTTGGAGGCCCAACACTGTCTACAGGAATAGAAGCGTGCGTAGACATCACCCCTAACTACAGGAATAACCACAAGGTAGTCACACATGTAAAACCACAACAATTCGGACCTAAATAATCAATTTGGGGATGAACTAGGGTTACCCAAAACCGGCCAAACCAAGGCTGAAACCAAAAATACGGAGGGGAATCGATGGGGAATACCTTTAGATTTCGGAGGGGAAGTAGATCCACCAGAGAGAGAGAAGGATTGGAGGCTTTAGAGTAGGGATTTGAGATGTGGGGAGAGGGGCGGGTGCGGCGGCGCCATGCTTCAGCCCATCGTTTCTCTCTTCTGGACGAAGGGGTACCGAGAGGCTAGCCTGCATGGTTGTTTAAGTCGGGGGGCATAGCGCCATCAGCCGCGGCGTCGTGCTAGCACGGCGCCATCAGCCACGGCGTCATCCTGTCTCGCTTGGCTCCGTCTGGTGCGGCGCCAAGAAAAAGGGTCAATTCGTAAAAAAAAATTCAGGACAGGTTACTTTGTGCGTTGTTACCAGAAATATGTTAATTTTGTCAAAATGATTGTGAGCGCGATAGTTGCATCGTCATCGCCTATAAGCAGGGATACTGCATCACGAAACTAGTATGCTAGCGTCCTAGCTATTTAAAGTCCCATCTATGACTGGCTTCAGGCCTGCACGGTACGTACAGTACATCAGTCCATATGAATGCCCTTGTTTAGTCGATTGATTGCACGAATTCTACTGGTACGCGCCCCTTGTTCTGCTTCACGCTGCTCAGTGTTCTCACCCTGAAACCTTGATGATATCAACCTCGCACTGCAAGCAAACATAACAATGACATGGTTAATGCAATAGGATGTACGATCATTGAGGCCAAGGACAAGAGAGAGCAGACATCACGGTATTCCAAAAAAAAGTTGAGCATTTTCGCGTGATTTTTTTTTTGCTTGCAATAAAAGAGTTGTTCTGTACACGATGAAAATAAAATGTTGGTCCGTACACGATGCCAAAAAAGTGTTGTTTCAAGTGTGTATGGGATTGCATTGTAAAAATCATGTTTTTTCACAATGTGTATTGAATAATAAAAAATACTGTTTCGAATGTGTACAAGGTTGCATTGTAAAAATCATGCAATTTCCATAATGTGTACCGGATGTAAAAAATCGTGTTGTTTTCACAATGTGTACGGGATGTAAAAAATCGTGTTGTTTTCACAATGTGTACGGGATGTAAAAAATCGTGTTGTTTTTACAATGTGTACGGAATCAAGTTGTAAAAAATCGTGTTGTTTTCAACATGTGTACGAAATGACGTTGTAGACAAAATAGTTTTCAGAACTAAATACAGTATAGACAAATATTTTCCGCACAAAAGGACGTTGTACCGGACGTACAACAGACTGAAAAGCTTGATGCCTTGTTTGATGACGTACCGGACGTACAACATTTTTGAGTATAAAATGAGTATAAAATATTTCTGAATCTTGAGTCCATACGTCATCAAAAAGTTTGATGTCAAAGATTTCGAGCATCCAGACCGTCTAATCGTATAAAATATCTCCCGCTTGATATCTAGCCATCCGCTGAGATCTACCAATATCAAAATCTCCTAAGCGCCAATCAATTTCCAAAATCACTACAATCACCTAGACCCGTCATGCTAAATAAGGAAGTAAATAGAATGGTGCAATAATTATAATTGCTACAATCACTAGAACTTGGAAAAACATGGAAAGAAAATAACTCCTTCCTTTCCCTGGTGCACGATCACGGGAATTAGAAAAACAAGGAAACCATAGTGATAAGGTATTAACTTGTCAATGCTTACAAGTTGTGGACTAGGGTTTCGTGGAAAAAATAGAGGGCAAGTAGATCTCGAAGGTTTCAGCCGAAAAAGTGCTCGACTGTTAAAAACTAGGGTTTGTGTGTACAATGATTCGATTCTTTCTTTCTCCCTCGGCTCCCCTTTATATAGGAGGTGGAGCCAAGGGTTTCGTATCGTACAAGTTTACAATGTTCGGAAGGTTTACATGAGTCCTCCTCGTATTACATCAAGATTTCCTAATACATCTATTTTTCATATCAATACTTATTGGGCTTCCGAGCTTCAAAGACTTCGGGTCGTGGGCCATCAGTTATCCCCGGATACCTTATTCGGCAGGACCATCAGGGATGCCTATGTCACATAGCTCCCTCTTTTCCTCCATCCTTAATCACTGTAATAAAAAAACTTAGCCTAGCACCGCTCCTGCCGTTGCTGATTTGCACCGCCACTCGTTGCCGCCTCTTTCGCACCGCAGTAACCGCATGTCTCAGGACATGGAGGCCCAACACCCTCCCCAGATCGCGAGCGAAAGTAGCAGCTAGATCATGGACCCGCATAGGTCCACAACGGACGTCCTTTGTAACATCCCAAATTTTAAAACAAAGAGAAAATGAATTTCCTGTTTCCAAAAATGAGAACCAACAAAAACTTTTCTTACATGGAGTGCTATGCCTAGTGCTCCTACCTAATATTTGTGTTTTCCCATGACTGTGTGTTTATTACTTTGAACACATTTCCAAAAACCTAAACCATAACCTTCTCAAAATCAAGTGGACCTATTTTGAGAAACCAAAATGAAGTAAAAAGACAGATGTGGGCATATAGCCCTAATATGTAAATCTTGAACCCTACCTTTCTTACTTTACTAAATGGTGGTGGACCATGGTAAACCCCACTAAACCCTAAAACCTCCTCCCTCTTATCACCAACCTTTGAAAAACAAAATAAAAAGGAATAATCTTAAATAAGAAAAAAGGCCTAGGTGCCTATGACTATTTTTGGTAAAACCTTTACCTTTGCTTTGTCTACCTTGTGTGATGATTTGAAATACCTCAACCAACTTAATCTAGTTCTACCAACCCAATTCAAGTGAGAACAAAAATAAGTTAAACATATGCATAGAGGCATATGTGGCACTTAGCCATAATACCAAATCTTGACCTAGGCACCCACATTGTCCCAAATTGGTTTGAACCCTTTACCCAACTCAATCTAACACCAAATCAACCTCACCCATGCCTAAGTGAAGCAAAGAAAAAGAAAAGAATAAAAAGTAGAAAATCACCAAAACCCTCCCATATGGCTTATGCCATTTTTTACAAATCTTTGACCTAGACCATTTTGGCCTTCACCATTAGTTATATTAGGTTACTAAACACTTATTAGAACTTTTGGAATCAAATAAACACAAATCAAATTAAATTCAAACTCAAATTGTGATCACATATGATAATGGTCAAATCTGCCATTTATATTCTGGTCACTACTTTGAGCCCATGTAATTCAAGTTTTTCAAACCAAACTTTCCCAATTCTTTGCACCACATCCAAGTACACATCAAGGTGAACAACTTTGGTAAAGACCACCATGTCAAAATCATCTTGGATCAAAATCTATGCTCACGGAAAGTCGAGACTTTTTATCAAATGCAACAATCTCCCACTTAGCAATTTTTGCATTTCCTTTTATTTTCAAATTCCACCACCACCCTTGTGTGTTGTGAATCATCAGAAGCAAGTCCAATCCAGTCCTCTTCCAATTTTCAAATTCTTTTCACCAATAAAATTTGACAAAAACTTGAGATTCCAAATATGATCAAATCCCAACACTATTTGAAATAGTGTTTGCCTAACCCTATCTCTCACACTTGAACCCTACCTTGCTCCCTGGTCCCCTCTCTCTCTAACACCAGCACAGAAACCCTAGATGGAGGCCACAGATAGCCATGTCAAGGCCATGCCGGCCATGTCACAATTGGACATGCGCACCCTAGATCCTTCCCTATCTAGCCCGACCAACCTCGTCTCTCTGCTCCCCCTGGCCCTCCTCAACGCGCCTGTGCCCGCCATGGTCGGAGAGGAAGCTTGCACGCGTCGGGCAACGCGCGCCCAGAGCTGCCCAGGGCCACGCCGAAGACGTCGTGGGCGCGCTCACAGGCATGCACTGGCCACGTGCCGCTCCAACGCACGACGCCACCTCTGGCCCCCCTCTCAGCACCGTTAGCTTCGCCGCCGCACCCTCAGTCCGCCAGACACGCGCCCGTGTCCTCGAGAGCGCCGTCGCCGATGACCAGCTAGCCGTTCTCCCGCGCCCGTGCCGCACGGCATTGACGTCGCACGCACGAACCTGGCCGTCCCCCACCTAGCCAGCAAGCACTCTAGCTTCGCCTGGACGCCGCCTACGCAGCCCTGCCGTCGCCTACCCCTATCACTCGCCGGAATCGCCGCACCGTTGTCGGGTTCGCCGCAGACCTCCGGCCACCTCGAGCGCCTATAAAAGGAGCGATCCTTCTCCACGTCTGAGCAAGCCACTCGCCTCCCCTCCCTCCTCTGAGCATCATCGCACTCTCTCCACTCAACATTGTTCATCGCCGCCGTCCAATTTCAACCTCGCCGCCCGTGCTCCACCGCAGAAGCCGCCGGAGCTAGACGCCACCCCAGGACCTGCGACTTGTTCGAGGAGCTCCGCTGTCATCGACAACGCCACCCTGCATCAACGCCGCCGCTCGCCGGAGTCCCTGCTCGCCGTCGACCCCCTACCTCCACCGTGCCCGCACCTCCCTCTCGTCGACGATGTCGAAGCTCCACCGTCCGATCTGCTTCTGATCCAACCGCTCACAGTGAAAGGTACCGTTTCGGGTTTAAAACCCACTGACCACTAGGTCCCACTGTTAGCTGGCCCGCAGCGCTAGCTGGGCTGGCCCATTTCCCTCTCACGCGTTTCGGCCCAACTATTTTCCCACCCAGGCCCATAATTCAATCCTGTTAAATACTTTTAGTATGAATTCAAATACTGGTCCTGTGCTAGAATTCCATTAGTTTCAAATCTACGCAACCAAAATTGATGAATTTTATATTGTTGGAAAGCTTACGAACATATCTATCCAACCACACTGGTTTCACACCAAAATGTTTTGTAGAATTAATGTGATAAAAAGAACAAGGCAGAGACTTTTTCAACTTCAAATAAATCTTAAAAATCAACCAAAAATGATATTAAGTTGATTTCAACTCTCATAGCTCACATTTCACTTATACTAATTGTTTCTGCAAAAATATGGTGTGGTCACTTTGAGTGATCATGGCCTAGTTTAAATAAATGTCTATATGGCTAGTTTAGTCAATAGACATTGTCCAAAACTATTATGCATATCATATGAAGTGTTTTACTTCATTTAAATCTTGTCCCAAGCACTTTCATATGAGGTTTAGACCCTGGTAAAATTACTCTCACATGAAATACTTGGTGATATTAAAGCATAATTAGCATTGTTAAATAGTATGAGGTATTCTACCTCATTTAAATCATTTTCCCAAATGATGATGATGAATGGTTGACTTAGGTCAACATGATTTCATGTATGATTGTTTGAGGAAGTTAAATCTTAAAGAAGATTCAATGAGAGGAAATTATTTCCTCAAGAACTAAATGGAAACTATCATTTACATATGTAATGAGAGGAAATTATTTCTCTAACACTAAGAAAGGAAACCAAATGCCACTCTTAAGTTATGTGTTTCATAATGATATTAGAATAGTTTGTGTAAAGTAATGTGGTGCTTAGTATAGCTCTTGAACTTGTTGAGTGATTATACCTCGTATTCGAATTTAGACGCTAGCACCGGAGAATACCACGAAGAGGAAGGTTGCTACCAAGAGGAGGAAGAGGAGAACTTTGAGAACTACCAAGGCAAGCTAATATTCTTGCAAGTGCAAAGCCCTTTGGGGCAAGGCACCATTAGTCTTCCCTTACTTATAACCATCCTATCCCTAGTTTTTACCTTACAAGTTTTTACTTGTTTTATGATTAAGTTACTTTTATAGTAACTTTGGTCTAAGTTAAGAAGGTTACTAGAGTAGTAAAGTTAGTCTCAAAGATGGCCAAGCAAGATAGCACCCCTCATGATTAGTGCTAGTGCTAATACTAAAACTTGACTACTCTAGATGGGAACATGTGACTTGAACTGAAATTGAAACCTTGGAATGATGAGTCATTCCATTGAATGATTTTTGAAGGTGAATATGACTTGGAGAAGATGGTGATTTTTGATTTAAAACTGATATTGGTTTGGATGCGATACCTTTCCAACTTTTGAGTACCCCCACAATACCTGATTATGGGTAGGGCTTAACTGGAAATTTATACATCTTAGTATGGGTTCCCTCTGAACACACATCATAGGGGTTATGCCGAGGCCGCCTCCGTTGTTGAGAGATGATGTGAATTGAGGTTAATTGTCCGGCCAAGCCCTGTGCAGTTCCCAGGTTGACAGTTGGTCTTCACTGGGAGGCCAAGCTCATGGGGAGAGGTACCTATACTAGGGTTTGTAAGTGAAAGGTTATGGTTGATGATCCGCGTACCTTGTTACGATGATTCGGGGTTATCCCGACAGATGAAATCAAATGTTGTGGCACAAGTTTGCAACCTCTGCAGAGTGTAAATCTATTCGAATAGCCGTGTCCACGGTTACGGACGGTTGGAAAGGCCATACAGTTTCCGGTGTCAAATTCTTGAAAATGTTGGTGAAGTGAATGGTGAAAGGTGACTTGTTTTTGAATCACAACTGAGTTGTGGGAATGACATTAATGTTCCCACTTGAGTTAGTTAGCACATGATTAGGTCTTTTCTCAAATACTTGTGAACTAAAATTGGCTTTATGCAAATTAAACTAGAGCTTAGTACCCCCTTACTAGAATTGTTAGCACTTACACTAGTATTAGTTTGCGAGTACTTAAAGTACTCACGGCTGTGTCCCTGGCTATTCAAATGGCCGAGTATGAAGATGAACAGAACTACCAAGGAGATGACCAGCAGGACGCCTACGACAACTAGGAGTCTTCCGACGTCAAGCGTTGGCCTGTGGACTAGAGAGTCCATTTCTATGTACGCTTCCGCTATGAACTTGTGTTTGTTCGTTGATCAATAGATCAACTATTTGTGTAATATGGATCATGTGATCTGAAGATGTAAGACAATATGGTTTGTAATGAATGATGACTATGATATTCGACTATTATGCCTCGCAACAACAATATTCCTAGGATTGCGGTGAATGACATAATAGGCATCTGGACTTAAAAATCCGGGTGTTGACAAGTTGGTATCAGAGCCATTGTTTGACCTTAGGAGACCCTAGTTAGAATGGACGTCTGGAAAACTTAGTTTCAAAACCAAATATAAGTGAATATTTGTGAAAACTTATTCTCACTCTTATCCTTGAGATCTTTTCAAAATGAGAAATTCATGCTCTACCTTTTTCCTTGTAGAACTACATAAAATTTTACACACTTGACCACTTCTTTAACTTACTCATCCTCATTTCTCACAGATGGAGTACACCTGCAAGTCCTATCAGCTTGGCCACGGAGGAAACCTGATGTTCGAGAACGATTTGAAGCAGCTAGTTGAACATCTAGGACGTCCGTATCCCGAGTTCTTCGGAATACCCCTCAATAATCACTCCGGAGGACCACCTCGGTGGGAAGTTACTGCAGATCTGCGAAGAAAGCCTGGAGCCCCAATATGGGAAACCTTTTGGTTTTCTGTAATGGGAAACACTTGGAAGGAAGGACTAGTCTGAGCTATGCAAGAAGCAATTGCCCGTCTATGTGGACAAAATGAGAACAAGATCAGAAACACTCGCTTCGTCTACTACCCAAGACATGACCCCATGGGAAGACCGATGACCATGCCCCCGCACACGTAAATGAACCATTATGTAGCACACCTGGACTTCATGTTGCACAAGACCCGCAAGGAGTTGGACAACGCCCTCGCCTTTCGCCAAGCATATTACCCGTGAAGACGAAGAATCCACCCCGAAGAGTAGTATCGCTAAAGCACTTGAGTAGGTGTGAGTTGTATCAGGATCCCCTTGTATCGTAGAACGAATGAATGGTTCTTCAAACCAACGGTGTGCTAGATTTGTAATGTATGATGTTTGGTATGAATAAAAAAGTGTTGCTGGGTGATACGTCTCCGACGTATCGATAATTTCTTATGTTCCATGCCACATTATTGATGATATCTACATGTTTTATACACATTATATGTCATATTTATGCGTTTTCCAGAACTAACCTATTGACGAGATGCCGAAGGGCCAGTTCTCGTTTTCTCGCTGTTTTTGGTTTCGTAAATCCTAGTAAGGAAATATTCTCGGAATTGGACGAAATCAACGCCCAGGGTCCTATTTTTCCACGAAGCTTCCAGAAGTCCGAAGGGGAAACGAAGTGGGGCCACGAGGTGGGGACACAGTAGGGTGGCGCGGCCCAAACCCTGGCCGCGCCGGCCTAGTGTGTGGTCCCACCAGGACTCCACCGACCTTGCCCTTCCGCCTACTTAAATCCTCCGTCGCGAAAACCCTATCACGTTCGACGAAACCAGAGAAAACCTTCCGAGCCGCCGCCATCGCGAAGCCAAGATCTGGGGGACAGGAGTCTCTGTTTCGGCACGCCGCCGGGACGGGGAAGTGCCCCCGGAAGGCTCCTCCATCGACACCACCGCCATCTTCATCAACGCTGCTCGTCTCCCATGAGGAGGGAGTAGTTCTCCATCGAGGCTCGGGGCTGTACCGGTAGCTATGTGGTTAATATCTCTCCTATGTGCTTCAAGTACAATAATCTCATGAGCTGCCCTACATGATTGAGATTCATATGATGATGCTTGTAATCTAGATGTCATTATGCTAGTCAAGTGGGTTTTACTTATGTGATCTCCGGAGACTCCTTGTCCCACGTGTGTAAAGGTGACAAGTGTGTGCACCGTGTGGGTCTCTTAGGCTATATTTCACGGAATACTTATTCACTCGTTATGAATGGCATAGTGAAGTGCTTATTTATATCCCTTTATGATTGCAATGTGTTTTGTATCACAATTTATCCGTGTGCTACTCTAGTGATGTTATTAAAGTAGTTTATTCCTCCCGCACGGTATAATGGTGACAAGTGTGTGCATCGTGTAGTACTTGGCGTAGGCTATGATTGTGATCTCTTGTAGATTATGAAGTTAACTATTGCTATGATAGTATTGATGTGATCTATTCCTCCTTTCGTAGTGTGAAGGTGACAAGTGTGCATGCTATGTTAGTACTTGGTTTGGTTATGTTGATCTCGTTATGCACTCTAAGGTTATTTAAATATGAACATTGAATATTGTGGAGCTTGTTAACTCGGCATTGAGGGTTCGTGTAATCCTACACAGCTTAGTGGTGTTCATCATCCAACAAGAGGGTGTAGAGTCTAGCATTTATCTATTTATTCTGCTATGTGATCAATGTTGAGAGTGTCCACTAGTGAAAGTATGATCCCTAGGCCTTGTTCCTAAATACTGCTATCGTTGCTTGTTTACTGTTTTACTGCATCTATACTTCCTGCAATATTAATACCATCAACTGCACGCCAGCAAGCACTTTTCTGGCACCGTTACTACTGCTCATATTCATTCATACCACCTGTATTTCACTATCTATTCGCCGAACTAGTGCACCTATTAGGTGTGTTGGGGACACAAGAGACTTCTTGCTTTGTGGTTGCGGTGGTTGCATGAGAGGGATATCTTTGACCTCTTCCTCCCTGAGTTCGATAAACCTTGGGTGATCCACTTAAGGGAAACTTGTTGCTGTTCTACAAACCTCTGCTCTTGGAGGCCCAACACTGTCTACAAGAATAGAAGCACAAGTAGACATCAAGCACTTTTCTGGCGCCGTTGCCGGGGAGGAAAGGTAAACGGCACTCACACACCGGACCCCGGCAACTAGCCACTTTTCTGGCGCCGTTGCCGGGGAGGAAAGGTAAAAGGCACTCATACTTCGGTCCCGTGTAAAGTACTTTTCTCGGCGCCGTTGTGTGTGTGCTCGAAGCTATTTCCTTTAGATCCTGCAATTGCATCTTTTTGTTTCTTGTTTACACTAGTTAGGCATAATGGACAACAATGAGTTTCTTATTCTATTTCCTGATTTAAGACATGGATGGTTTGATGCGAAAATTAAAAAACCTATGGAACATATTAGTATGAACGCTTTGAACACCATTATTGCTAATGATATGGAAAATTCTAAGCTTGGGGAAGCTGGCTTTGATGAGCATGATATTTTTAGTCCCCCAAGCATTGAGGAGAAAATGTACTTTGACGATACTTTGCCTCCTATTTATGATGATTATAATGATATTGGTCTTTTAGTACCGCCTGTTATGGAGGATAAATTTGATTATGATTACAATATGCCTCCTATATTTGATGATGAGAATAATAATGATAGCTACTTTGTTGAATTTGCTCCCACTACAACTAATAAAATTGATTATGCCTATGTGGAGAGTAATAATTTTATGCATGAGACTCATGATAAGAATGCTTTATGTGATAGTTATATTGTTGAGTTTGTTCATGTTGCTACTGAAAGTTATTATGAGAGAGGAAAATATGGTTGTAGAAATTTTCATGTTACTAAAACACCTCTCTATGTGCTGAAATTTTTGAAGCTACACTTGTTCTATCTTCCTATGCTTGTTACTTTTTTCTTCATGAACTTGTTTATTTACAAAAATCCTATGCATAGGAAGCATGTTAGACTTAAATTTGTTTTGAATTTGCCTCTTGATGCTCTCTTTTGCTTCAATTACTATTTCTTGCGAGTGCATCATTAAAACTGCTGAGCCCATCTTAATGGCTATAAAGAAAGCACTTCTTGGGAGATAACCCATGTGTTTATTTTGTTACAGTATTTTTATTTTGTATTTGTGTCTTGGAAGTTGTTACTACTGTAGCAACCTCTCCTTATCTTAGTTTTGTGCGTTGTTGTGCCAAGTAAAGTCTTTGATAGTAAGGTTCATACTAGATTTGGATTACTGCGCAGAAACAGATTTTTTTTGCTGTCACGAATTTGGGCCTAATTCTCTGTAGGTAACTCAGAAAATTATGCCAATTTACGTGAGAGATACTCAGATATGTACGCAACTTTCATTCAATTTGAGCATTTTCATCTGAGCAAGTGTGGTGCCTCAATAAAATTCTTCTTTACGGATTGTTCTGTTTTGACAGATTCTGCCTTTTATTTCGCATTGCTTCTTTCGCTGTGTTGGGTGGATTTCTTTGTTCCATTACCTTCCAGTAGCTTTGTGCAATGTCCAGAAGTGTTAAGAATGATTGTGTCACCTCTGAACATGTGAATTTTTGATTATGCACTAACCCTCTAATGAGTTTGTTTCGATTTTGGTGTGGAGGAAGTTTTCAAGAGTCAAGAGAGGAGGATGATATACTATGATCAAGAAGAGTGAAAACTCTAAGCTTGGGGCCCCGGTGGTTCATCCCTGCATATTTCAAGAAGACTCAAGCATCTAAGCTTGGGGATGCCCAAGGCATCCCCTTCTTCATCGACAAATTATCAGGTTCCTTCTCTTGAAACTATATTTTTATTCGGTCACATCATATGTACTTTACTTGGAGCGTCTGTGTGCTTTTATTTTCGTTTTGTTATTTTCATTCTCTGAATAAATACATGCTTGTGTGGGAGAGAGACACGCTCCGCTGTTTCGTATGAACACATGTGTTCTTAGCTATACTTTTAATGTTCATGGCGAAGGTTGAAACTGCTTCATTAATTGTTATATGGTTGGAAACGGGAAATGCTACATGTAGTAATTGATAAAATGTCTTGGATAATTTGATACTTGGCAATTGTTGTGCTCATGTTTAAGCTCTTGCATCATATACTTTGCACCCATTAATGAAGAAATACATAGAGCTTGCTAAAATTTGGTTTGCATAATTGGTCTCTCTAAATTCTAGATAATTTCTAGTATTGAGTTTTGAACAACAAGGAAGACGGTGCAGAGTCTTATAATGTTTACAATATGTCTTTTATGTGAGTTTTGCTGCACCGGTTCATCCTTGTGTTTGTTTCAAATAACCTTGCTAGCGTAAACCTTGTATCGAGAGGGAATACTTCTCATGCATCCAAAATCCTTGAGCCAACCACTATGCCATTTGTGTCCACCATACCTACCTACTACATGGTATTTCTCCACCATTCCAAAGTAAATTGCTTGAGTGCTACCTTTAAAATTTCCATTCTTTACCTTTGCAATATATAGCTCATGGGACAAATAGCTTAAAAACTATTGTGGTATTGAATATGTACTTATGCACTTTATCTCTTATTAAGTTATTTGTTGTGCGATAACCATGTTCCTGGGGACGCCATCAACTACTCTTTGTTGAATATCATGTGAGTTGCTATGCATGTCCGTCTTGTCTGAAGTAAGGGAGATTTACCACTCATTTAATGGTTAGAGCATGCATAATGTTAGAGAAGAACATTGGGCCGCTAACTAAAGCCATGAATCATGGTGGAAGTTTCAGTTTTGGACAAATATCCTCAATCTCATATGAGCACATTAATTGTTGCTACATGCTTATGCATTAAAGAGGAGTCAATTATCTGTTGTCTATGTTGTCCCGGTATGGATGTCTAAGTTGAGAATAATCAAAAGCGAGAAATCCAAATGCGAGCTTTCTCCTTAGACCTTTGTACAGGCGGCATAGAGGTACCCCTTTGTGACACTTGGTTAAAACATGTGTATTGCGATGATAATCCCGGTAATCCGAGCTAATTAGGACAAGGTGCGGGCACTATTAGTACACTATGCATGAGGCTTGCAACTTGTAAGATATAATTTACATGATACATATGCTTTATTACTACTGTTGACAAAGTTGTTTCTTGTCTTCAAAACCAAAGCTCTAGCACAAATATAGCAATCAATGCGTTCCTCTGCGAAGGGCCTTTCTTTTACTTTTATGTTGAGTCAGTTCACCTATTTCTCTCCACCTCAAGAAGCAAACACTTGTGTGAACTGTGCATTGATTCCTACATACTTGCATATTGCACTTGTTATATTACTTTACATTGACAATATCCATGAGATATACATGTTATAAGTTGAAAGCAACCGCTGAAACTTAATCTTCCTTTGTGTTGCTTCAATACCTTTACTATGAATTTATTGCTTTATGAGTTAACTCTTATGCAAGACTTATTGATGCTTGTCTTGAAAGTACTATTCATGAAAAGTCTTTGCTATATGATTCATTTGTTTACTCATGTCATTACCATTGTTTTGATCGCTGCATTCATTACATATGCTTACAATAGTATGATAAAGGTTATGATGGCATGTCACTCCAGAAATTATCTTTGTTATCGTTTACCTGCTCGGGACGAGCAGGAACTAAGCTTGGGGATGCTGATACGTCTCCGACGTATCGATAATTTCTTATGTTCCATGCCACATTATTGATGATATATACATGTTTTATACACATTATATGTCATATTTATGCGTTTTCCGGAACTAACCTATTGACGAGATGCCGAAGGGCCAGCTCTCGTTTTCTGCTGTTTTTGGTTTCAGAAATCCTAGTAAGGAAATATTCTCGGAATTGGACGAAATCAACGCCCATGGTCCTATTTTTCCACGAAGCTTCCAGAAGTCCGAAGGGGAAACGAAGTGGGGCCACGAGGTGGGGACACAGTAGGGCGGCGCGGCCCAAGCCCTGGCCGCGCCGGCCTAGTGTGTGGTCCCACCAGGACTCCACCGACCTTGCCCTTCCGCCTACTTAAATCCTCCGTCGCGAAAACCCTATCACGTTCGACGAAACCAGAGAAAACCTTCCAGAGCCGCCGCCATCGCGAAGCCAAGATCTGGGGGACAGGAGTCTCTGTTCCGGCACGCCGCCGGGACGGGGAAGTGCCCCGGAAGGCTCCTCCATCGACACCACCGCCATCTTCATCAACGCTGCTGTCTCCCATGAGGAGGGAGTAGTTCTCCATCGAGGCTCGGGGCTGTACCGGTAGCTATGTGGTTAATCTCTCTCCTATGTGCTTCAATACAATAATCTTATGAGCTGCCCTACATGATTGAGTTTCATATGATGATGCTTGTAATCTAGATGTCATTATGCTAGTCAAGTGGGTTTTACTTATGTGATCTCCGGAGACTCCTTGTCCCACGTGTGTAAAGGTGACTGTGTGTGCACCGTGTGGGTCTCTTAGGCTATATTTCACGTAATACTTATTCACCGTTATGAATGGCATAGTGAAGTGCTTATTTATATCTCTTTATGATTGCAATGTGTTTTGTATCACAATATATCTGCATGCTACTCTAGTGATGTTATTAAAGTAGTTTATTCCTCCTGCACGGTGTAATGGTGACATTGTGTGCATCCGTGTTAGTACTTGGCGTAGGCTATGATTATGATCTCTTGTAGATTATGAAGTTAACTATTGCTATGATGGTATTGATGTGATCTATTCCTCCTTTCGTAGTGTGAAGGTGACAGTGTGCATGCTATGTTAGTACTTGGTTTGGTTATGTTGATCCGTTATGCACTCTAAGGTTATTTAAATATGAACATTGAATATTGTGGAGCTTGTTAACTCCGGCATTGAGGGTTCGTGTAATCCTACACAGCTAGTGGTGTTCATCATCCAACAAGAGGGTGTAGAGTCTAGCATTTATCTATTTATTCTGTTATGTGATCAATGTTGAGAGTGTCCACTAGTGAAAGTATGATCCCTAGGCCTTGTTCCTAAATATCGCTATCGCTGCTTGTTTACTCGTTTTACCGCATCTATACTTCCCGCAATATTAATACCATCAACCGCACGCCAGCAAGCACTTTTCTCGGCGCCGTTACTACTCGCTCATATTCATTCATACCACCTGTATTTCACTATCTTTTCGCCGAACTAGTGCACCTATTAGGTGTGTTGGGGACACAAGAGACTTCTTGCTTTGTGGTTGCAGTGGTTGCATGAGAGGGATATCTTTGACCTCTTCCTCCCTGAGTTCGATAAACCTTGGGTGATCCACTTAAGGGAAACTTGCTGCTGTTCTACAAACCTCTGCTCTTGGAGGCCCAACACTGTCTACAAAAATAGAAGCACCAGTAGACATCACTGGGTTTTACCCCCTCAACACTACTCAAGTTTCAAGTTTTGAACTTTTTGGACTTTAAATCAAACAAACCCTAGAAATTTCCCTCTTATCTTATCATCTACTCCGATGTTCAGATGGCCCCACCAACCCGCAGCGCCAACCAAGACGCCATGATGCAGATGCTAGAGATGATGATGGCAGACCGAGAAACCGAGAGAGCTGAACGCCAAGCCAATATTGCTGCGCTGCAACAGATCGCTCAGAACAACAACGTCCATGGAAACCACGACCACCCTGGATCGAAGCTAAAGAACTTTCAGAAAACCAACCCACCTATTTTCAGCAAGACCGAAGAGCCACTTGACGCAGATGACTGGCTCCAGACAATGGAGAACAACCTGGAAGTTGCGGGAGTTGAAGCCGCAGAAAAAGTACTGTTCGGCACCCACTACCTGTCAGGACCTGCACGAGTCTGGTGGACCAGCGCCCGCGCAATGAATGCGGGACAGATGATGACCTGGGAAGACTTCAAGCTGAAGTTTAGCAAATACCATGTGCCCCAAGGACAGATTAAGAAGATGAGAGACGAGTTCCGTGAACTCAAACAAGGCAGAATGTCCGTGGTAGAATACCGCGACAGATTCCTTACTCTGTCAAGGTACGCCCCGAACGAAACCGACACCAACGAGAAGCGGAAGGAGAGATTTCTGAACGGACTCCACGACGAAATGCAGACTGTACTGGTTAACATTCCCTTTGCTGACCTAGAAGCCCTGGTGGACTCCGCCATCTAGATGGAAGGGAAGCTTCACCAAGCCAACGAGAATCGCAAACGCCGGATGATGAACCATCATGGGTCCAGTAATACCCAGAAGTACCGCAACAACTCATCTGGAGGATTTGCTCCAAGATACAACAAGCCCACTGCCCAGACTTACCGCCCAAACTATACCAATAACCATGGAGGACCCCCAAAGCCCGGAGGCAACAACAACAACAATCACACCAGCAACAACAACAACAACACTGGCCCTAGGACAAGGCCACCATCCCTTGTTATGAGTGTGGAGTGGTTGGGCATTACTCCAACGAGTGCCCCAAAAGGTTAGCCAAGATTGCCGCCAACACCACTGCACCTGCTCAGAACCAGCACCGCTTTGCCGCAAGAAGGAACCAGAACATCAACAACGGCCGCCTCTACAACATGACTGCAACATAAGCACCAGAAGCACTTCAGGCCATGACAAGTATGTTTTCCTGTTAAATCATATCTCCCAATCTCTCTTAGGAACCTAACTTTTCTTAAAATCTCGGGACGAGATTTGTTTAAGGGGGAAGGGTTTGTAACATCCCAAATTTTAAAACAAAGAGAAAATGAATTTCCTGTTTCCAAAAATGAGAACCAACAAAAACTTTTCTTACATGGAGTGCTATGCCTAGTGCTCCTACCTAATATTTGTGTTTTCCCATGACTGTGTGTTTATTACTTTGAACACATTTCCAAAACCCTAAACCCTAACCTTCTCAAAACCAAGTGGACCTATTTTGAGAAACCAAAATGAAGTAAAAAGACAGATGTGGGCATATAGCCCTAATATGTAAATCTTGAACCCTACCTTTCTTACTTTACTAAATGGTGGTGGACCATGGTAAACCCCACTAAACCCTAAAACCTCCTCCCTCTTATCACCAACCTTTGAAAAACAAAATAAAAAGGAACAATCTTAAATAAGAAAAAAGGCCTAGGTGCCTATGACTATTTTTGGTAAAACCTTTACCTTTGATTTGTATACCTTGTGTGATGATTTGAAATACCTCAACCAACTTAATCTAGTGCTACCAACCCAATTCAAGTGAGAACAAAAATAAGTTAAACATATGCATAGAGGCATATGTGGCACTTAGCCATAATACCAAATCTTGACCTAGGCACCCACATTGTCCCAAATTGGTGTGAACCCTTTACCCAACTCAATCTAACACCAAATCAACCTCACCCATGCCCAAGTGAAGCAAAGAAAAAGAAAAGAATAAAAAGTAGAAAATCACCAAAACCCTCCCATATGGCTTATGCCATCTTTTACAAATCTTTGACCTAGACCATTTTGGCCTTCACCATTAGTTGTATTAGGTTACTAAACACTTATTACAACTTTTGGAATCAAAGAAACACAAATCAAATTAAATTCAAACTCAAATTGTGATCACATATGATAATGGTCAAATCTGCCATTTATATTCTGGTCACTACTTTGAGCCCCTGTAATTCAAGTTTTTCAAACCAAACTTTCCCAATTCTTTGCACCACATCCAAGTACACATCAAGGTGAACAACTTTGGTAAAGACCACCATGTCAAAATCATCTTGGATCAAATTATATGCTCATGCAAAGTCGAGACTTTTTATCAAATGCAACAATCTCCCACTTAGCAATTTTTGCATTTCCTTTTATTTTCAAATTCCACCACCACCCTTGTGTGTTGTGAATCATCATAAGCAAGTGCAATCCACTCCTCTTCCAATTTTCAAATTCTTTTCACCAATCAAATTTGACAAAAACTTGAGATTTCAAATATGATCAAATCCCAACACTATTTGAAATAGTGTTTGCCTAACCCTATCTCTCACACTTGAACCCTACCTTGCTCCCTGGTCCCCTCTCTCTCTAACACCAGCACAGAAACCCTAGATGGAGGCCACAGATAGCCATGTCAAGGCCATGCCGGCCATGTCACACTTGGACATGCCCACCCTAGATCCTTCCCTATCTTGCCCGACCAACCTTGTCTCTCTACTCCCCCTGGCCCTCCTCAACGCGCATGTGCCCGCCATGGCCGGAGAGGAAGCTTGCACGCGTCGGGCAACGCGCACCCAGAGCTGCCCAGGGCCACGCCGAAGACGTCGTGGGCGCGCTCACAGGCATGCACTGGCCACGCGCCGCTCCAACGCACGACGCCACCTCTAGCCCCCCTCTCAGCACCGTTAGCTTCGCCGCCGCACCCTCAGTCCGCCAGACACGCGCCCGTGTCCTCGCGAGCGCCGTCGCCGACGACCAGCTAGCCGTTCTCCCGCGCCCGTGCCGCACGGCATTGACGTCGCACGCACGAACCTGGCCGTCCCCCACCTAGCCAGCAAGCGCTCTAGCTTCGCCTGGATGCCGCCTATGCAGCCCTGCCATCGCCTACCCCTATCACTCGCCGGAATCGCCGCACCGTTGTCGGGTTCGCCGCAGACCTCCGGCCACCTCGAGCGCCTATAAAAGGAGCGCTCCTTCTCCTCGTCTGAGCAAGCCACTCGCCTCCCCTCCCTCCTCTGAGCCTCCTCGCACTCTCTCCACTCAACATTGTTCATCGCCGCCGTCCAATTTCAACCTCGCCGCCCGTGCTCCGCCGCAGAAGCCGCTGGAGCTAGACGCCACCCCAGGACCTGCGACTTGTTCGAGGAGCTCCGCCGTCATCGACAACGCCACCCTGCATCAACGCCGCCGCTCGCCGGAGTCCCTGCTCGCCGTCGACCCCCTACCTCCGCCGTGCCTGCACCTCCCTCTCGTCGACGACGACGAAGCTCCACCGTCCGATCTGCTTCTGATCCAACTGCTCACAGTGAAAGGTACCGTTTCGGGTTTAAAACCCACTGACCACTGGGTCCCACTGTTAGCTGGCCCGCAGCGCTAGCTGGGCTGGCCCATTTCCCTCTCACGCGTTTCGGCCCAACTATTTTCCCACCCAGGCCCATAATTCAATCTCGTTAAATACTTTTAGTATGAATTCAAATACTGGTCCTGTGCTAGAATTCCATTAGTTTCAAATCTACGCAACCAAAATTGATGAATTTTATATTGTTGGAAAGCTTATGAACATATCTATCCAACCACACTGGTTTCACACCAAATTTTTTTGTAGAATTAATGTGATAAAAAGAACAAGACAGAGAATTTTTTCAACTTCAAATAAATCTTAAAAATCAACCAAAAATGATATTAAGTTGATTTCAACTCTCATAGCTCACATTTCACTTACACTAATTGTTTCTGCAAAAATATGGTGTGGTCACTTTGAGTGATCATGGCCTAGTTTAAATAAAGGTCTATATGGCTAGTTTAGTCAATAGACATTGTCCAAAACTATTATGCATATCATATGAAGTGTTTTACTTCATTTAAATCTTGTCCCAAGCACTTTCATATGAGGTTTAGACCCTGGTAAAATTACTCTCACATGAAATACTTGGTGATATTAAATCATAATTAGCATTGTTAAATAGTATGAGGTATTCTACCTCATTTAAATCATTTTCCCAAATGATGATGATGAATGGTTGACTTAGGTCAACATGATTTCATGTATGATTGTTTGAGGAAGTTAAATCTTAAAGAAGATTCAGTGAGAGGAAATTATTTCCTCAAGAACTAAATGGAAACTATCATTTACATATGTAATGAGAGGAAATTATTTCTCTAACACTAAGAAAGGAAACCAAATGCCACTCTTAAGTTATGTGTTTCATAATGATATTAGAATAGTTTGTGTAAAGTAATGTGGTGCTTAGTATAGCTCTTGAACTTGTTGAGTGATTATACCTCGTATTCGAATTTAGACGCTAGTACCGGAGAATACCAAGAAGAGGAAGGTTGCTACCAAGAGGAGGAAGAGGAGAACTTTGAGAACTACCAAGGCAAGCTAATATTCTTGCAAGTGCAAAGCCCTTTGGGGCAAGGCACCATTAGTCTTCCCTTACTTATAACCATCCTATCCCAAGTTTTTACCTTACAAGTTTTTACTTGTTTTATGATTAAGTTACTTTTATAGTTAACTTTGGTCTAAGTTAAGAAGGTTACTAGAGTAGTAAAGTTAGTCTCAAAGATGGCCAAGCAAGATAGCACCCCTCATGATTAGTGCTAGTGCTAATACTAAAACTTGACTACTCTAGATGGGAACATGTGACTTGAACTGAAATTGAAACCTTGGAATGATGAGTCATTCCATTGAATGATTTTTGAAGGTGAATATGACTTGGAGAAGATGGTGATTTTTGATTTAAAACTGATATTGGTTTGGATGCGATAACTTTCCAACTTTTGAGTACCCCCACAATACCTGATTATGGGTAGGGCTTAACTGGAAATTTATACATCTTAGTATGGGTTCCCTCTGAACACACATCATAGGGGTTATGCCGAGGCTGCCTCCGTTGTTGAGAGATGAGGTGAATTGTTTGGCCAAGCCCTGTGCAGTTTCCAGGTTGACAGTTGGTCTTCACTAGGAGGCCAAGCTCATGGGGAGAGGTACCTATACTAGGGTTTGTAAGTGAAAGGTTATGGTTGATGATCCGCGTACCGCGTACCGTGTTACGATGATTCGGGGTTATCCCGACGGATGAAATCAAATGTTCTGGCACAAGTGTGCAACCTCTGCAGAGTGTAAATCTATTTGAATAGTCGTGTCCACGGTTACGTACGGTTGGAAAGGCCATACAGTTTCCGGAGTCAAATTGTTGAAAATGTTGGTGAAGTGAATGGTGAAAGGTGACTTGTTTTTGAATCACAACTGAGTTGTGGGAATGACACTAATGTTCCCACTTGAGTTAGTTAGCACATGATTAGGTCTTTTCTCAAACACTTGTGAACTAAAATTGGCTTTATGCAAATTAAACTAGAGCTTAGTACCCCCTTACTAGAATTGTTAGCACTTACACTAGTATTAGTTTGCGAGTACTTAAAGTACTCACGGCTGTGTCCCTGGCTATTCAAATGGCCAGAGTATGAAGATGAACAGAACTACCAAGGAGATGACTGATGTCTACGGGTGCTTCTATTCTTGTAGACAGTGTTGGGCCTCCAAGAGCAGAGGTTTGTAGAACAGCAGCAAGTTTCCCTTAAGTGGATCACCCAAGGTTTATCGAACTCAAGGAGGAAGAGTTCAAAGATATCCCTCTCATGCAACCCTGCAACCACAAAGAAAGAAGTCTCTTGTGTCCCCAACACACCTAATAGGTGCACTAGTTCGGCGAAGAGATAGTGAAATACAGGTGGTATGAATAAATGCGAGCAGTAGCAACGGCACCAGAAAAGTGCTTTGCTGTCCAGGACTGGCGTGTGGTTGATGGTGGTAATATTGCAGGCAGTATAAATGCAGTAAAACAAGTAAACAAGCAGCGATAGCAGTATTTAGGAACAAGGCCTAGGGATCATACTTTCACTAGTGGGCACTCTCAACATTGATCACATAACAGAATAAATAGATAGATGCTAGACTCTACACCCTCTTGTTGGATGATGAACACCACTAACTGTGTAGGATTACACGAACCCTCAATGCTGGAGTTAACAAGCTCCACAATATTCGATGTTCATATTTAAATAACCTTAGAGTGCATAACAGATCAACATAATCAAACCACGTACTAACATAGCATGCACACTGTCACCTTCACACTACGAAAGGAGGAATAGATCACATCAATACTATCATAGCAATAGTTAACTTCATAATCTACAAGAGATCACAATCATAGCCTACGCCAAGTACTACACGATGCACACACTCGTCACCATTACACCGTGCGGGAGGAATAAACTACTTTAATAACATCACTAGAGTAGCACACCGATAAATTGTGATACAAAACACATTGCAATCATAAAGAGATATAAATAAGCACTTCACTATGCCATTCATAACAGTGAATAAGTATTCTGTGAAATATAGCCTAAGAGACCCACACGGTGCACACACTGTCACCTTTACACACGTGAGACAAGGAGTCTCCGGAGATCACGTAAGTAAAACCCACTTGACTAGCATAATGACATCTAGATTACAAGCATCATCATATGAATCTCAATCATGTAGGGCAGCTCATGAGATTATTGTATTGAAGCACATAGGAGAGAGATGAACCACATAGCTACCGGTACAGCCCCGAGCCTCGATGGAGAACTACTCCCTCCTCATGGGAGACAGCAGCGTTGATGAAGATGGCGGTGGTGTCGATGGAGGAGCCTTCCGGGGGCACTTCCCCGTCCCGGCGGCGTGCCGGAACAGAGACTCCTGTCCCCCAGATCATGGCTTCGCGATGGCGGCGGCTCTAGAAGGTTTTCTCTGGTTTCGTCGAACGTGTCGTGGTTTTTAGGTCAGGGACCTTTATATAGGCGAAGATGCGGAGTCGGAGGGGCGACGAGGCGGTGACACACTAGGGGGGCGCGCCCCCCTGGGCCGCGCCGCCCTGTCATCTGGGGCCCAGTGGCCCCCCTCTGGCCTCTCTCGGGTGTTCTGGATGCTTCGCGTGATCCTAAGATGCTGGGCGTTGATTTCGTCCGATTCCGAGAATATTTCCTTACTAGGATTTCTGAAACCAAAAACAGCAGAAAACAGGAACTGGCCCTTCGGCATCTCGTCAATAGGTTAGTTCCGGAAAATGCATAAATATGACATAAAGTATGCATAAAACATGTAGATATCATCAATAATGTGGCATGGAACATAAGAAATCATCTATACGTCGGAGACGTATCAATGACCAGCATGACGCCTACGACAACTAGGAGTCTTCCGACGTCAAGCGTTGGCATGTGGACTAGAGAGTCCATTTCTATTTACGCTTCCGCTATGAACTTGTGTTTGTTCGTTTATCAATAGATCAACTATTTGTGTAATATGGATCATGTGATATGAAGATGTAAGACAATATGGTTTGTAATGAATGATGACTATGATATTCGACTATTATGCCTCGCAACAACAATATTCCTGGGATTGCGACGAATGACATAATAGGAATCTGGACTGAAAAATCCGGGTGTTGACATCCTTGGCAAAGTCAAACCTCCTTGCCCCGAGCCCCCGACTTCGATGACCTCCTTGCCGCTGCACTCTGTAGCGGCCCTCTTTGACCGCCACCGGTGCTGCTGCTGGAGCCCTCGCCTCCCACCCATGAAAGGTGTGTACATCCCGTATTGAGTTCTTGATATTCTGCCCTGTCGATATTGTCGGCGTCGTGATCTATGTTTGGTTGGAAGGTGCAAGGCTAGCCCGGCACCGGAAGGTACTCGTGGAGCTGCTCGACGGGTTGTTCTAACTTCTAATATGTTTTCGCGTGATTATTAGCGTTGCAATTATTCTGCCATGTAGATATTATCTGCATCGTGAACTATGTCTGGTTTGCAGGTGGAAGGAGTCCTTGATCCAAGTACATTGTACATGTGACATAGGCATCCCCAATGGGCCTGCCGAAGATGGTACCCGGGGTTTATTGAAGGCCCATAACCCGAAGAATACGAAGCACAGAAGCCTACTAAAGCATCGACTATGGCAAGAAGAGATAGATTAGGAATAAAGAGATTTGTAACTTTACGGGTCGAACTCAAAGAGTCTCCCAGAGTTTGTAACTTGTGTAATATGAAATCCTCGGCTCCGCCTCCTGTATAAGGGGGAGTCGAGGGACGAAGAAAGGATCGATTCATTGTTAACACAACTCTAGATTTCTAGCAGTCGAGTACTTTTCCGACTGAAACCCTCGAGATCTGCTTGCCCTCTACTTCCACGAAAAACCTAGTCTACAACTTGTAGGCATTGACAAGTTGATACCTTGTCAATTGGCGCCGTCTGTGGGAATTAGAGACGACAAGGAGCTGATCTCGATGGCACGTTCAACATCGTCGACATCTTCGATGGCAAGCAATGCGATTGACGGAGGTAAACATATCAAAACTGGTCTCGTTGATTTTGTTCCTCACCCTCCCGCCCGTTTGGATGCATATGCCTACTTGGAAGATCCAATGGAGATGAAGTTCGGGAGCTTCTACTTTTGCGTCGGGAGAGAAGGTTCACATCGTTTAGCGGCACCGATCCGTTCGGGACCGTTAGAGGTTGTTCCTTATTTCTCGGGATCATCATCGTCAACCAAGTCAAGCAACGGCGAAACTTCGTTGACAAGCAGCATCAAGCCCGCCATTGGCGAAGATCTCGCCAATCTATTCGGCGGGATGTCTTTTGGGTCGTTGACACGTCTCCGACGTATCGATAATTTCTTATGTTCCATGCCACATTATTGATGATATCTACATGTTTTATACACATTATATGTCGTATTTATGCATTTTCCGGCACTAACCTATTAACGAGATGCCGAAGAGCCGGTTGCTGTTTTCTGCTGTTTTTGGTTTCAGAAATCCTAGTAAGGAAATATTCTCGGAATTGGACGAAATCAACGCCCAGGGTCCTATTTTTGCACGAAGCTTCCAGAAGACCGAGGGATAAACGAAGTGGGGCCACGAGGTGGCCAGACACCAGGGTGGCGCGGCCCAGGCCCTGGCCGCGCCGGCCTGTGGTGTGGGCCCCTCGCGTCGCCCTTTGACCTGCCCTTCCGCCTACTTAAAGCCTCCGTCGCGAAACCCCCAGTACCGAGAGCCACGATACGGAAAACCTTACTGAGACGCCGCCGCCGCCAATCCCATCTCGGGGGATTCAGGAGATCGCCTCCGGCACCCTGCCGGAGAGGGGAATCATCTCCCGGAGGACTCTTCACCGCCATGGTCGCCTCCGGAGTGATGAGTGAGTAGTTCACCCCTGGACTATGGGTCCATAGCAGTAGCTAGATGGTTGTCTTCTCCTTATGTGCTTCATTGTCGGATCTTGTGAGCTGCCTAACATGATCAAGATCATCTATCTGTAATGATATATGTTGTGTTTGTCGGGATCCGATGGATAGAGAATACTATGTTATGTTGATTATCAATCTATTACCTATGTGTTGTTTATGATCTTGCATGCTCTCCGTTATTAGTAGAGGCTCCGGCCAAGTTTTTGCTCTTAACTCCAAGAGGCAGTATTTATGCTCGATAGTGGGTTCATGCCTCCATTAAATCTGGGACGAGTGACGAAAAGTTCTAAGGTTGTGGATGTCTTGTTGCCACTAGGGATAAAACATTGATGCTATGTCTAAGGATGTAGTTATTGATTACATTACGCACCATACTTAATGCAATTGTCCGTTGTTTACAACTTAATACTGGAAGGGGTTCGGATGATAACCTCGAAGGTGGACTTTTTAGGCATAGATGCATGCTGGATAGCGGTCTATGTACTTTGTCGTAATGCCCAATTAAATCTCACAATACTCATCATATCATGTATGTGCATGGTCATGCCCTCTCTATTTGTCAATTGCCCGACTGTAATTTGTTCACCCAACATGCTATTTATCTTATGGGAGAGACACCTTGTAATGTCCCAGGTTTAGAGACGATCGAGGGGTAGATTTTAGAAAGGGATGTGCATTGCATTGTAATTTACGGGGAAATTTCGCGCTTTTAAACAAAAACTGCATCGAAGGGGAACAAGTTTCTCTCTCGACACCTTACAGGGTTAGGGTTTCGAGAGTGCGACAAACTTGCTCTTATTCAACTTTACTAGGGTTTTGGAGAAGAGAGAAGGGATGTTGCATCACAAACTTAAGTTGCATGATTGAATTCAAAATTAAGTTGCATGATTGAATTCAAACTTAAAGTTGAATTTGAATTTCAAATTCAAACATCAAATTGTTATCTCATAATTCAAACTTGAGATAATTCAATAAACAATTATAAGTAATTAGGAATATAAATAGTAAAACAATTATATAAAACTCATTAAGGAAAATTGGAGCTTTATTGATAATCACACACATAATACATTGTCTTTTACAATATTCAGAATTGAATTATTGAATTACAACACATTACAAGAATTGAAGAAATAGAAAAATTAAAAGGAAAAATTACAAGTTATCTAAATATCCTAATACTACAAGAACATCTTCACTTGATCTTGGACTTGATGATCTTCTGGATCATCTTGGTCATCACTTTGTTCCTGCACACAAGCACAACAAAGAAAGAAATTATGCCAAGTGGCATTGCCACTTGGCAGGTTAGCAAATAATGGAAATGAAGAGGATATGATCAAGTTTCTGCCGAGCCAATCCTCTCAAAGCCCAAGTGCAAAGCATCTGGTGTACACACACACACGCCTCGCTCACAAGGCTGTGTGCATGCAACACACACACACAACACAGTAAGGAGTCACCAACACATGCCAGGCCGTGATGTCGACCATAGAAGCTAGGACCAGCCATGTAAAAGCTTTTTCACCAGCAAACCCTAGCTGCTCATCGGCAGAATCTCCAAAGGGTAAGAACTAGCAAGAACAGCTCAAGAACACCAAGAACAGGTGAACGACCGGAGCTGTCTCACCTATTCCCCATCACCGGAAATCAACCAAGCATCACCAAGCAAGTCAGGAGGAGCAGGACAGGCATAAGATCATCACAGAAGCAAACCCTCTACACCAACAACCTTTCTAGGAGCTGGAGTGAGGTATACCACACAAGAGCCTGAGCAAGATCATATCTTGCTCATACTTAAACATGCTTGCATCACAGGAGCACGTAAGGGTAGAAAACCCCGGGTGTATCATCATTTGGTTACTAAACCAATTGGTGCCGACAAGTACAACCAAGGCTAAAAGGAAAATAAACCAGGGAACACCGGTTGTGACAACACGAGTGTCAAAACCAGAGAAATCCAGCATGGATTTACTCCTTGCAGCCATTCAGAATCACAAAGCACCTATTGACCTAGCTAAACCATCAGATTGACAGGCAACATGTGCCTATCCTAATTATCAACATCAAGGCTACTAGAAATTCACTAAGTGACTAGCCAGTGAGCATCTATCCATCACAGAAAGCCACCAAATAGGGGAGCCATCCCAGGGCAGCACATGAATACTGCCAGGATCACCTCAACCACTTAACCAATTCCAATAAAGAAGCCATGCACAGATATCATCACCCAGTAGGGTTCAAAAGGAGGGCTAGGGTACACAACCAAGTGTTGACATCCATCTAACCCTACCAAACTCAATGAAATGATCATAAGCTGCAGAGCGAGTTCACATCAATTATCCATGTGATTAAGCCAAACTAGACGAGATAATTGAAATACACAAGCAACCAGATAATACATACATTTGCTCATGATCTAGAAGATCACTTCAAACCAC
>NC_061510.1:240984926-241058214 GCF_022539505.1 Lolium rigidum | reverse complement strand
ACGAGACACCACGTTAATCCACATCATCAAAATAATACTGACAATTAGATCTATAATTTACGGTTAGGATTATTCGAGAGAGTCGTGGTTAATAACGTAACACATGCACGTTTGTTTAATTATAATGGGCAGCGGCCGTGGCAAACAGAATATATCTGGCACGATGCTTGATATAGTCCGGACATAGTTGAACAATACATCTGGTACGATGTTTGACATAGTTTTGCTCCACACGTTTCATCTAATCATTGTGGCTCATGGCGAAGGAAAAAAAAAGGGCTCTCTAGAGTCCAACCTATACACGTCTTACTCAGATTATACGCGGCGCTCAAGTTTTTCCTTTTTGGTGGGGTTGGCTCACGTAATTAAGATTAGTTAGTATTTTGTAGAAAACTGAATTTCTGTACCACTTTAACTATAAATATGTAACAACAGAATTTAAACTATCGCTACCCGGCAAACTAAAACGAAAAGGCCATCTGGATGGATGTTATTGTGAGCTTCTCAAATCATAAGACGCGATGGCGGCGTAAAGTGCGCTTGATGAGCTTCTTCCATAGGCCGCATGATGGGCGCGTCTCCAACTCCCGATGCAAAATAAGATGGATCATGCATCGTTTGCATCCCTAGGTATGTGCTAAATCAGTAAATTGGGGAAGCTGACCATTATTTTACGCATGCTTTATGGACTCATGGTAAGTCTTGCTGTTAATGTTAGATTAGCCGATAGAATCAACCGTGGAAAAAGATCTGGTAGAAGGACATGACTCTGAAATTCTGGTCTAAAGCGTCACATGTATGGTTACGAACTTACGATCTAGAGTGGATTTTAAATGTTTTTCCCGACACAACATAACAATTAGGTTCATCGCTCAAATATTCTTCTAAACTCATGGCACAAAGTTATAACACGCAAGGGCGCTTGCCGCGAGGAACACGATGGTACCATGCCGCCGGCCGCATGTATAGTTGGAGTCAGTTTAAATTCCTTTCATCCTCAGTCAGCTGAATCGACTGTTCTAATTTTTGTTTAGACTCATACGTACAAGGATCTTGACGCACAGGCGGCCACGAGGACCTTGATGATATCACATGGCCGGCCAGAGATATCTCTGGTAGAGGGTGCAATGGATAAATGAAAGCTGCATAACATGCCCTTATACATCTCTGATGGCTACTGGCGGTGTAAAGTGTGGAGTTCTTCAAACTCAGTCGAAATAGCATTATTAGATTAGACGCAGTCTACAGCCTTACAGGAAATAGAACCACGGAGTGGCGATGAATCGATGACGGTGGAGTATCATGTGCGTGCGGTCATTTCCAGCAGCGATAAACTAAACATAACATGGAAGAGCCACATTATAGAAGTACGGAGGAGAGAGAGCAAGTGAGATGAGGCACCTCAGATGCACTCTCTCGCTCTTCAAATATGAAATTTGTGTAAGTAAACATTTATTTGTAGTTCATGCATGAATCGAATTCTGCTAATAATGTATGCATGTTTAATAATGTATTACTAATCAAGTTGTTTTTCTGAAGACATGTTAATTTATGGATTCTTAACTGAAAATTGATGAATTTCAACGTGAAGCAAAAGCAAAGTTTTAAGAAACCACACATGTGGATCGCAAATTATGCAAGTCATTTATCTGGACTCTGGGGTATATAATGGTTAAGCAATTGACTTAAGTACATATATATATGTACATGTAGTATCCATGTCTTAGCTTTCATGTACCTTTACATGTTACAAGTAAAATAATACACATTAATTAAATTGAAGAGTTAGGAGCATTACAAGGGTTCCTATGTTTTCCAAGATTTCAGTTTGTCTTGCAACACAGAAATTGTCATCAAGATCCCTTAAGGGCAATAATGAAGTCATCTAGGTCCCCGAAATTTAGGAAGCAACACTGCTACTCACTGTAAATTTAATTAGATGTTCAAATTTTCAGTTAACTGTATCTTTGGAATTCTATAAATCTTTTGCACAATTTAATATTCCTTGGGCCTTTTGGTTGAAAAAAGGAACGTTTCTCACTGTGTGGCTGAAATATTCTCCAGTTAAGTTGATCCATCGGAATGTCGATAGTCAAACAAAACACCGGGTTGTAGACATAATAGAACCGGAGTAGATTGTGATGCGCATGATTAAATATGTATATTACGCAATGAATTCAAGTATTCAACGAAACATTTGGAACCATATGAAAGTGTTATTAGTAGATAAATTTATGTGTGTTTTAAAAATATCTAGCCCGTGCAGTGCACGGGTTGATGACTAGTTATAAGTAATTAGGAATATAAATAGTAAAACAACTATATAAAACTCATTAAGGAAAATTGGAGCTTTATTGATAATCACACACATAATACATTGTCTTTTACAATATTCAGAATTGAATTATTGAATTACAACACATTACAAGAATTGAAGAAATAGAAAAATTAAAAGGAAAAATTACAAGTTATCTAAATATCCTAATACTACAAGAACATCTTCACTTGATCTTGGACTTGATGATCTTCTGGATCATCTTGGTCATCACTTTGTTCCTGCACACAAGCACAACAAAGAAAGAAATTATGGCAAGTGGCATTGCCACTTGGCAGAGTTAGCAAATAATGGAAATGAAGAGGATATGATCAAGTTTCTGCCGAGCCAATCCTCTCAAAGCCCAAGTGCAAAGCATCTGGTGTACACACACACACAGCCTGCTCACAAGGCTGTGTGCATGCAACACACACACACAACACAGTAAGGAGTCACCAACACATGCCAGGCCGTGCTGTCGACCATAGAAGCTAGGACCAGCCATATAAAAGCTTTTTCACCAGCAAACCCTAGCTACTCATCGGCAGAATCTCCAAAGGGTAAGAACTAGCAAGAACAGCTCAAGAACACCAAGAACAGGTGAACAACCAGAGCTGTCTCACCTATTCCCCATCACCAGAAATCAACCAAGCATCACCAGCAAGTCAGGAGGAGCAGGGCAGGCATAAGATCATCACAGAAGCAAACCCTCTACACCAACAACCTTTCTAGGAGCTGGAGTGAGGTATACCACACAAGAGCCTGAGCAAGATCATATCTTGCTCATACTTAAACATGCTTGCATCACAGGAGCACAGAAGGGTAGAAAACCCTGGGTGTATCATCATTTGGTTACTAAACCAATTGGTGCCAGCAAGTACAACCAAGGCTAAAAGGAAAATAAACCAGGGAACACTGGTTGTGACAACACAGTGTCAAAACCAGAGAAATCCAGCATGGATTTACTCCTTGCAGCCATTCGGAATCACAAAGCACCTATTGACCTAGCTAAACCATCGGATTGACGGGCAACATGTGCCTATCCTAATTATCAACATCAAGGCTACTGGAAATTCACTAAGTGACTAGCCAGTGAGCATCTATCCATCACAGAAAGCCACCAAATAGGGGAGCCATCCCAGGGCAGCACATGAATACTGCCATGATCACCTCAACCACTTAACCAATTCCAATAAAGAAGCCATGCACAGATATCATCACCCAGTAGGGTTCAAAAGGAGGGCTAGGGTACACAACCAAGTGTTGACATCCATCTAACCCTACCAAACTCAATGAAATGATCATAACTGCAGAGCAGTTCACATCAATTATCCATGTGATTAAGCCAAACTAGACAGATAATTGAAATACACAAGCAACCAGTAATACATACATTTGCTCATGATCTAGAAGATCACTCGCAAACCACAGCAGTCTTCGGGGGTAAGCAAGAGCATGCACCAGCACATGCTTGAGTGCCACACAGGTCAAGTAAAAGCATCAGTGAAACACAATCCATAGGACAGCAGAAAATCATCAAGCACTGATGATTATATGATCATCAGGGCTTACCTTAGCATACAAAAGCTTGACAAGGGCAAGCCTGGCAGCAATCCATGAATCATATAAATAAAATAGCCACAGTTAAGCAACAGTTATATCACAGACAATTACATAAATCATTTACAATTGTATCCAGAAGCACATCAAATACATGAGGTACACTGAACCATAACAAACAAGTAAAATACTTCATGTTCATCACTGAATCATACCATCAAGCTAACAGTAATACTCAGGAAAGCAGGTTCATGAGTTAGAGCACAAGAAATAGCCACAACAACACTGGCACTTGCAAATTTGCAATAATAGCAATCTACAGCTAAGCCAGTAAAGCATCCATGATCACACATGAGTGTCAGGCAAGCATAGGAACAAGATAGAGGCACAGGGAGGAACCTAGCATGAACAGTAAGCACTGGAATGGTCAGGGCAACAATGGCCAAGGCAAGTAGAGGCTGTGGCTTGAACAGCATGAGCAGCACAGCAACACAGCAGCACGAGCAGCATAGCAGTACAGCAACACAAGCAGAACAGCAGCAGCATCACGGCATGGCCGTACCACTATGAGGCACGGTAAGCCTGTGACCAAGCTAGACGAAGGAGAGGAGGGGAAGAAGGAGATCAAGTAGAAGAAGTATAGGCGGCGCACATACATGGAGCAGCAGCACCACAGCGTGCCATGGCGGCACGGCGGCACGGACCGGCCACGGCGGCACCAAGCCGCGGCCAAGCCGGGCGGTCGCCGAGGCGCAGGGCTCCAGCCGCAACCACGGCGGGGCACACGGCCACGCCACGGCGCCAGGATCGACGGCTGCGACGAGGTGGCCGCGGAAACCCTCGGCCATGTCGCAGAGATGTTGGGGAAGAATGGTGGCGGCGAGGAAACACAGATCGGCGCGGACCGATCGGTGCGCCATCGTGCGGCCGTTCGATTGCGACCGATCTCGCCGGCGGGGACGGCCGGTGGCGGTCGGAATAATTCGGCGACGGCGAGGCGACCACGGTGTCGCGAGAGCAAGGGAGAGGTTAGGGTTTCGCGCGAGGAGAGGGGAGAGGACGAATGGGCCGACCGAGCCCAAAGGGTGGCTCGGGTGCGACCTAACCCGTTGGGCCACCCCGACAGGTGGGGCCCAAGGGCATTTAGGTCATTTCCTAATTCCAAGAAATACGAAACTTTGAAATTATGTAAGAAATGTTAAATAGCTCTAAAAAAATAATTAAAAATATGAAAATAGATCAGCATAAAATTCTCTATCTAAATAAATATCAAAGAGAATTTTTGAAGACAATTAAGAATGAGTCTTAATTTGAGGATTTAAATAATCATTTAAATCACACATATAATTTTCAATAATAAAAATAAGTCCATTAATGCATTTGGACTTCAAAACACCTTGACAACATTTCAAGATTGTATTTACACTAAATATAGTATCTCCAAATCTATCTTAGTATTAACCTCTCATAAAATAACAACGACATCGGAAGGGGGGAACAAACCCTAAAACTGGAATCATGCATAATTGCTTCTTTAACCATTGCCCTTATCGGACAATGATGCTATTTTTCGGAGACAGAGGACAAGGGTCAGTCCACACCTTCCAGCTGCAAAACTTTGCAGTGTTCAGGCAAGTTCATCACTTGCTCATGTCATTTGAGTATTTTTATCAAATTACTTGCAAAGTATTATGGTTATCACTATTGCACAAAAATCAAAACCACTACTTTCATAACTATGAATATGACTAAGTGGTGGGCAATGGAACCATGGATTGTGTTGATATGGTGGAGGTTCCATTGCACGGGTTTATATCCATCTAGGATTAAACAACAAATGTCGCCAGTGATTCTTGTGCCGTAATACCCGTGTTAACCATAAGATCCGGAGTGGGACGGAGTAGTCAAAAGTGTTTCCACCTCTCGTTCATCAACGGATGCGCTTACCGTAGCAGTTGTGTCTTGCGGAGTAACTTGAGGGTGGGGAGCCCCTTCTAATTCCCCACGGTATAGTTGTTGCTTACCGTAGCGGTTGCTGCTTGCGGAACAACTTGAGGGTGGGGATCCCCTTCTAATTCCCCACGGTAATGTGGTCTATGATGGGTTGCAGCTACCGGCGAAGGAGTTTGGTTAACGAGTCCCAAACTGTTGTCGTGGTCGGGGTCCACCCTGAAATTACGGGAATAATGGGACCGACGAGGACCCGGGGTCGGGGTATGCAACAAAGGGTGGGTGTTCGAGGTAGCGGAGGAACATGATTGGCTAGACCTTATACCGGGCCTCACACCAAAGGAAGTGTGGACGGGAAAGCTGCCCGGTTGGCACCAAGGTTAAGATCTCTTATGGGTAAAGCAACACACCTCTGCAGAGTGTAAAGAATCGTGACTCGTCACTCCCTGTTCCGGGATTGAGGAACTGCGAACGCGGCCGGAAAGGAGCTCCATGAATTTCTAGTAAACCGGTGAAGGCTGACGGACATAGCTCTTTGAAATAAAAGCAATCTCTTGAAGAAATGTTTATCAAAACTTGCATTGATATTAGACTTTCTGGTCTAATATCGTAGCTAGTGCATTAAACACCTCTTATCTATAATGAACTTGTTGAGTACACTCGTACTCATACCACTCTTAAATCCCATGCTTAGATTGTCTGAATCGTCTGGAGGAGGACTACGACAACAATGAAGGAGCCGAGATCATCGGCTACGAAGAACCGGACCTCTCGGGAGGAGTTGAAGGCGTAGACTACCTCATCGTCTACGGATCCGGAGAGGCTTCCGGAGGAGAACAAGCCTAGGGATATTCGCTAGTTGTAGTACCCGAGCAGCACTGAACTCTTAGTATTTAGCTGCTCGATGAAATAAATGTTTAGTTTAATGAAACTCGGTATTGTAAGTTAAGTTGGGTTCACCTCGAACCCGGGAGTATTCCTCTTAGGACCCAAGAGGAGCTCCAAGACGACATGTGTATGTTAATTGTAATAATATGTGAATGAGTTATGGACCCTGCTATGTTCTGTTGTACTACTCTGAGGGATGTAATATTTGCGGAATGGTACTTCGTGAATGTTATATCAACGACTGGCATACTACAACATGCAGTGGTATGCAGGGTCACCACACACCTCTAGTGAACCGTGGACCCCGGTCCATTCTTTTACATCGAATACAATCTACTGCAATACTTGTTTTACTGTTTTCTGCAAACAATCATCATCCACACTATACATCTAATCCTTTGTTACAGCAAGCCGGTGAGATTGACAACCTCGCTGTTTCGTTGGGGCAAAGTACTTTGGTTGTGTTGTGCAGGTTCCACGTTGGCGCCGGAATCTCTGGTGTTGTGCCGCACTACATCTCGCCGGCATCAACCTTCAACGTGCTTCTTGGCTCCTCCTGGTTCAATAAACCTTGGTTTCTTTCTGAGGGAAAACTTGCTACTGTGCACATCATACCTTCCTCTTGGGGTTCCCAACGGACGTGTGCTGTACACGCCATCAGTCGTTCACGTATTCCGATCTGGACAGCGATTCGGAGAGCGTCGAAAGCTTCAACTTCATCGACAAATCTACCTCTATTCGCAAGGTCTTCGCCGATCCTTACGACGGTGTCACCGACCCCGAAGATGCACATACAATGGCAACATACCATCAAGTCTGCGTGATTGGTGAGCAAGGTCGTCAAGAGGACGAAACATCAGAGGCTTTCGATGATTTGGGAAATCCATACATCGATCCCATCGGGAGGTCAAGATAATAAGTCATCATTTGACTCGAGTAAATGTGCTATTCCAACAGCCGAAAAAGGCACTCGACAATATATTCTCAGAGCGCCTCAGTCGCGATTAAATCTCTGAATGTCGTAATACTTTACGAAGGTAAGACCCCGGGATCCGTCCTGCGTGGCGTGGTATCGCACATGAATGTGCTCTGCTACTTTTTCCGTATCAACAGATGCGAAGAAAAATCCTAACGGATGCGTTAGGTACTCGATAAAATATGACTGGAATTCGGCATATGGTAAGACCTTAAGCGATACATGTCGAATTACGCCAGTATACCGAGGTCATGTCCAGGGACTTGACCTTGAAGTAGGTTTTTACGGGATTGCCACGAGAGCAGTTAACTGGTACCTGATCTGTCAGATGAACCAGCCCCATCTACCATTATCCCTGTACAATATATTATGAAAATTATTTAGTGACTCGAAGAAATCATGTGTTAATTGTAATGATGGAGATTTTACTCGACTCTCCGATTCAAGCAAAATCTCGGGGGCTACTGACATAGGCATCCCCAATGGGCCTGCCGAAGATGGTACCCGGGGTTTATTGAAGGCCCATAACCCGAAGAATACGAAGCCAGAAGCATACTAAAGCATCGACTATGGAAAGAAGAGATAGATTAGGAGTAAAGAGATTTGTAACTTTACGGGTCGAACTCAAAGAGTCTCCCATAGTTTGTAACTTGTGTAATACGAAACCCTCGGCTCCGCCTCCTATATAAGGGGGAGTCGAGGGATGAAGAAATGATCGATTCATTGTCAACACAACCCTAGATTTCTAGCAGTCGAGTACTTTTCCGGCTGAAACCCTCGAGATCTACTTGCCCTCTACTTCCACGAAAACCCTAGTCTACAACTTGTAGGCATTGACAAGTTGATACTTTGTCAACATGCGTGCATTGCATCATGTATTCATGTGGTGCTTCTAAACGAAGCACTTGACTAGAATCAATTAGGTACTAGATCATCGAAATTAAGCAAATATTCATCCGTTTGAACTGGTGGCACCCGTATTATTTCGCCAATGTTCTGTTGCTGGTCGTGTCGTCGGCCGCCGTGGCGGCGGCTAGGGTGGCTCTGGAGGGTACTTTTGGAGCTACCCACGAGATGGTTCTAAATTATAATACATTTTCGTGTGATTACTAGCCTTTGCAAAGCTGTAGATCACTCTCGGTCTTAGGGTTGGCTTAGAGCATCCCCATCCGTGTCCCTGACGAGGCCTCCAGGACGCCTTTTTTGCGTTCGGATGGACGAAAACGGTCCAGTCGCGCCCCCGGACTCTCGTTTACGTCCGGATTAGGCCTTTCATCCATCCGGGGAGCCCAGGCCATCCCCGGCCCCCCGGGGAGCGCTCGGGGACTCCAGACGAAACGAAAGCGCGGGAAACGCCGAGAAAACTCCCCGCGCGGTTGGTGGCCCCAACTTGTCGGCGAGAGAGGCCAATCGTCATCCTCATCGCATCGTCTTCCGCGCGCTGTAAAAGCCTGCCACCGGTAGTCTTCGCCGGATGCGTAGCTTCGACGCGGCGCCCAGGCCCGTCGAGCTGATCAAGCTCGAGGAGAGCAGCAACGACGACCTCTACCGGCCGACGCCGCCACGCGTCGGCGACCCTGGCCAAGGTTCTAGCCTGTGGCACGAGGCGCCGCCATCCGAGGACGCCGGCAACTCGAGCACCGACGATGACGGCGCCGACTACACGGCCTTCTACCGCCATTTCGGCATGTAGAAGGTCGCTATTACTTTTAGTTTATGTTTGCATCTGGCCAAATTCAAATATATGTACGAATTCGGCCTATATATGTATGAACTCGCCTATATATTATAAGTTAAATATCTTCAAATTTCGCTTATGTTTGAACGAGTTTGGCCTAGTTTTGTCTGAATTCGCCGTATTATGTCAAAAACCTTCATCCATCCTGGACTCGCTGCTGGGAAAATGGTCCTCCCCAGGTCAAACTTTCGTCCAATCCGACGCTAAATAGCGCCGGATTTCGGCCTGGGGAGCCCAACGGCTGGAGATGCTCTTAGATTTCAGAGCCACATTTCCTATTATATGTTCCTTTGTTGCTTTCTTAGGCTTGCCAGCGTCCATGAAGTAAATATTTGGAAACTGGTTGATGCATTTGTTTCTTTTCTCTGGGTTCTTTAAGGAATCAAGAGAAGAGGAAATGGAGCATGCCGAGAAGCTCATGGAGTACCAGGTATCATTGGATTCCTTGGCCCTTTAGTTCATGTCCCATTGCACCACGAGTGCTAGCTAGAAACTGACCGATGATGCTTGATGTACGGATGTGTGTGTCCATCGGAACTTATGTGGAGTGAGGGTGAGGCTCCAGTCCATCGTGACCCCGCTGACGGAGTTCGACCCCTGTGAGGAAGGCGGTGTATGCATGGTGAGTTTCTTTATGGTTGCATTGTGGGTGTTCTTCTTGATGTATTTTCATGAGGGATATGTGCGCTTGTCATTATTGTGTGATGTGGGCGTCGTCTATTTATGCATATTCAGTAGGTAGGAAGGGGTTGCCAGTTTTTTGCTAGATTTATTAGCTAGGAAAATTAACAATAGTTCAATCGAAGACATGGTAAATTAGGTGTATGCAAAGCTAACTTGATTAGAAACTGAACATGGCCTCATCGAACATATGTTAGTTTATTAGACGGTTAGCTGTTTCGTTAAAAAAAAACTGGTTATAAGTTATGTATCCTCAGTCCTCACTAGCGACCTCTTCATCATGTCTGACTGTTTGGATTTTCCAAAGGTGTTATTTACCGTATATATGAATAGACAGGAAGAAAATGAAACAATCGGACATGAAGTAGCAAGTTGTTTTGATTCTATATGCTTATTTCCTAGCGGACAGAATTTTTTGCAGCCCATTAAGAATAGAAACTAGGATTAGCTTATTTAGACTTGAATAAGCAATTTGCTGGTAATCATAATTCATGATTTTTTCGTACTTGTGAATTCTATCGAATATAAATAGAAAACTTAATTCAGTTTTATATATTAGTAATTTCTAGATCTACATAGCTCCATTGTTTCAAAAGAAAATAATATTGTTCTTTTCTACCTTGCTCCTCTCAATGATTTATTCTGTTGTGTTGTAATCCTTCCATTTTGAAATAAATTATTGCTTTAGTTCAATTTTGGGATTTTCATGCTGCTTGTGTAACTGTGTTAAAGTGGGGGAGGGGCAATATATATAATTTATGGAGTTTGATTAGAAATAATTATTCGCCTCTGTTTCGTTATTAAAAAGCTGTTATTGGAATTTGTTGAAAAGTGTTAACTTGCATATATATTAATTTTGAACATTCTTTGCCATCATGAGAGGAGTGGACAACATATTCTATGTGATATACTCGGACACTTTATCACTTTATCAGTAAAGATCTAACTGAAATCTTGTGATGGAGGAAAATGAATTTGTGTAGATAGCTTTTGTAGGTCGTAGTGTTCCTTGGTCACGGACGCCTTATTTGGAAAACCATTGTAGGTTGTTTTCGGTTATTAGATTTTTTCAGTATCAAATGCTTAGTTTATTATATTGGTAAGGATGTTTATGTATTGATGAAATCTTAGTATCAAGTGTTATGTTTTTGCACTGCTTGGATGTGAAATTTCTCAGAAATAATTATATGGCATTGATATCTGGTAGGAGAAAATACCCGATTGAAATGTACTTAATGTGATAAGAAGCATATGGTATTCCTCATCTTATCTTTTGCATCATCAGTGGATCAGAGTACAATAGTGTCTCGGAGTGGTAGCCTCATCGGGGTGTAGTCAATTGCAGAGGGGAGCTAAAAGAGTTGCCAGACCGTACACCGTTACTTCTTTGTTGTACCGCCAAATGCGGGTAATTTTTTTATACTTGTTGCATGGTTTCCATCCTTCATCATCCATGCGTGGCTTCCGCTGGTGGGAAGAATGATCTCAACGTCTTAAGTGGGTTCTCCCCTGCTAGGGTGCACAGTGATTGTAAGAGGGGTGTAAGTTGATATGCAATAATTTTCATAGAATTTTATTATTATTTTGCTTATATTTGTTCAGCATCTATTATATTCCATAGCAACGCACGGTCATTCAACTAGCGAACCGTAACATTGTTGTTTTGTCCCACATCCTAAGTAGAGTTTGCGTATCAGGTACGGGCGGACGAGCGGGCGAACTGACGGCCGTGATTTCACGAGCGAACGTACATGATTTTACGATGTATCAAACCAAACCACGGAAACACTTTTACTTTTATTATTAGGTATAGGTATATTTTTTAAAGGAATCATGAACACAATATCTAAATGGGAACTGTCATGGCTAACGTCTCTGAATAAGTCAGAATAAAAAGTTTCTTGTTAGAAATAGGGAAGAATGTGCAAACGATAGATGACTAACTTGGAGGTGGCTGGGATGGTGATGCACCAGATTTTATTCGTAGTTTGATTTTAAATGATATAATTGTTTTGAACAATGTAACTACTGTGTGAGAGGCGGCAAGTTCCAGACGCACTCTTTTCCTTCCAGGGTACCGAGAGCACTGGGAGGTTTTTAATGAGGCGGCTTGCTGACCGAATATATAATTGAGTTGTCAAAAAAAAACTTCGAGGTGGCCAATATCTAGATTAAGTCAAACGCTATGATGTAGCCGAGTATCTCCGCCTCCGTGCCGCGTGCAAACAGTGGAGGGCGTGCACCGCTGACCCGTGCACGGGCGGCGACCTGGATAGCCGCTTTCGCCCCCGCCACTGGATCATGCTCTCCAGCTCCCCAGGTCACGCGGCGCCAGTTCATCAACACCTCGACCGGCGGCTTCATCCACGTCGACCTCCCGGAGCTCTCAGGCCACCGCCTCCAGACGTACAGCGAAGGCCTCCAACACCTGAGCCCCAACGAGCGGAGGAACATGAAGCGAAGAAAGGATGTTATCAAGGTGCCGATCCGCCACATGACTCGCCGGTACTCATGGCACCTGATGCAGGTGTTCAAGGTGGACCTGGCCGGCGAGAGGCTTATCCCGGTGGCGGATAACGGCCATCACGGGCTGTTCATCGGGGACGTGTCCTGCCTCTCCGTCCCCATCGAGAGGTTCCCATCGGTGGAAGGAAATGCAGTATACCCCGGGGCTATTAGCAGCTTCTTCAGTTCCTTTGGTGTGCGCCATCTGCTGGACAAGATGATCGATACACCCAGTGGCGGAGCTTGAACGAATTCGCAGCGGGGGCGAAATAGTGGTGACTCTAGGATTTTTTCGAATTATGTTCGTATTGTCGGAGAAAACTGTGCATATACAATGTACTAACACTTTCCTACAGAAAACTAAGGTTTAGATTCGCAAAATTATAAATGAACCTTGTTCATGGCAAAGAAAAATACCTCAAATAATTGGATAATAAAATGAAAATTTCTGGAGCCTAAATTCCCAATTGCAGCAACATCCCATGCGGGCCTACTCTGTAGATATTTATTTAGGGAAGCCAACGTTGTAAGATAGAATATTCTTCTAGTCAATAGATGGGCTAACTTGTATTGAAGGGGCCGGTACGGTAACTGAGAGATAGCAGAGACAGGTTAAACATGCAAGGTGGGATGGTTTCATGGCCCAAAGATGTTGCTTTCGTATTGATCACAGGCCCAGTCCCCTCCAGCAGTACCTTGTCTGCTATACATGCATGAAGCGCGGAATGAAGGACTTAAGAGCATCTCCAGTCGCGTCCCCCAAACCGTTCCCCAAAGCGATTTGGGGCGCGCCGGATAAAAAAAGCGTTCCAGCCGCGTCCCCCAAAGCCCTTTTTCGTCCGGCGCGCCCCCATTCGGTGTCCGGCGCCCCGAGCCCGTCCCCGTCCCACAGGGGACGCACCGGGGACGCCGGACACAACGAAAAGCGAGGCGGGGAGTGGCGGGGCCGACCCGTCCGCGGCACAATTAATTTAAACCTAACCGCCGCCTACCTCGCGACGGAAGTTATTGGCGCGCAGCGACGGTGCAGTTCCCGCAGAGGGCGCAGCGACGCGTCCCGTCGCGCCTAGCTCTGCGTGCCGGCGTTAATGAGCGCCACCGCTCCTCCGCCTCCCTCCGGCCTATAAAAGGGGCGCCTCTCATCGTCCCTCTTCACACACAAACCCTAGCGCCTCTCTCCCAAACCCTAGCCGCCACCATCTCTCAACAAGACTCGACGCTATGTCTGGTAGAGGCGGAGGCGGACCTCGCGGCCGCGGCCGTGGTCGTGGTCGTGGTCGTGGCCGCGGCGCAGCTGAACGCTCGCCGTCGCCTTCCACGCCGCCGCCTTCATCATCGTCGGAGATGGACGTGGAGCCGGACGTCCTGCTCGAGTTCGTCCACGTCCTCAAGGGCGACCCGCGCGGCATCCGGAGGCTGCCGGACTCCTTCGCCGAGTACGTCGGCGGCGTACGCCCGCGCACGATGCATCCGCGGGAGCATTCGTGCGGCTACTGCCGGTGGATCGTCAAGGCGATCTACGACGCGCGCGGCAAGATGTACTTCAACATCGGCTGGGAGAAGTTCGCGCGCCACCACAGCCTCCAAGCCGGCTTCATCCTCGTGTTCTCCTACTTCGGCAACAGGGACATGAGCGTCAAGGTCTTCGACGAGAGGCGCTGCCTCCGGAACTACCACGTCGACAGGGACGACGACAGCACCGACGAGGAGGACGACTGAATGAGTGTTGTTTCTTCGCAGCGAATACGTGCACGGAGGTTTCTTCCTGTTCGCCTCATCGGTAGAACCAACAAGGGCACCATCCTCCCGCTGGATTTTCCGAGCTTTAGGTGATCGGGTGTGCCCTCGAGTGTTCTTTCTTAGCAGCGAACACACGAAACCTTCGATGCACGGCCTAGTTAGGTTTAGTTTCTTTGCAATATTTTATATTTGTGTCCACCATGGTTCAAACTATGTATTAGTTTGTGGAAAACCATGTTCCAAACTGTGTTTTCGTGTAAACCACGTTCCAAATTATGTATTAGTTTGTGGAAATTGAAATAAAAATGCTAGAAAAATTATTTTAAATGTTTGGGGGCGGCGTTTGGGGGACGCGGCTGGGGAGCGACGTCCCCCAAACGCGGCACGAACAAAACACGTCCCCCAAACGCTCGATCCGGCGCGGTTTGGGGGACGGTTTGGGGGACGCGGCTGGAGATGCTCTAAGTTGCTACTGCATGCTGGCGTCAAGGGTGGAAAAAACAGAGTTGTGTTGGAGTACTGAAGGAGTAGCTCGTCTGCAACACTTGCATCTTGCTAGAGCGGTATCGAGGATCTACATTGAGCGATGCTAGCTTGTATGCTCAGTTATGGATTCTGTTTGTTCTAGGATTCTTTGGTGGAGTAGTTAAACTATTGTATATCTGAGTTAATTTATTTCTATTTTGTAAAATACTCCATTCGTTATAACATGTAAGGCGCCTAAGGTTAATCAAAAGTTAAATCCTACTAACTTTAACCAGATATTCAATAAAAAATATCTATATCTACAAAATTGAATGAACATACTGAGAAAATATACTTTTTTAAACCAATATATATTAAGTCAGCAAACCATCTCATTAAAAAACCTTCCGATCCTCTTAGGTACCTTTGTAAGGAAAATAGTGCGTCTGAAACTTGTCTGTTTTCAAATTACGAGTATGGTTACATCATCTAGAAGTTTGCTAATAATAAATCTAGGGGCTTCATCGGCCCAATTACAAGAAATTTGAGCACAAAAATTATTCCCCAACTCCATTGTCTTCTCTTAGACATTATTTAAAAGAGACCTTATCGATTAAGGTGGCAAGATCAAGACAATCTGCAAAGATGGCCGATGATTCACCCCACCAAACTTTATTTGAACAAGCATCCTGTTATCACCAGATTTTGGCTAAATCAGGAGGTGGGCCGCGATCAAGATGGGCTTGGAAGATTACATATGAAAGATCTATGAAGCGGCCTCGCACGGAGAAGTTGGGCTAGTTAGCCCGCGTATCTTAGTAGAATAAATTATGTATCGATTTAGAAGTTAGAGTTTATCTCGTGCACGGTTTAGTGCACATCCACATTAGAAAGTCCCCCGGACTATAAATATGTACCTAGGGTTTATGGAATAAACAACAACTCACGTTCAACCCCAAAAACAAACCAATCTCGGCGCATCGCCAACTCCTTCGTCTCGAGGGTTTCTATCGGGTAGCGACATGCTGCCTAGATCGCATCTTGCGATCTAGGCAGCACAAGCCCCACGTTGTTCATGCGTTGCTCGTACCGAAGCGCTTTTGATGGCGAGCAACGTAGTTATCATTAGATGTGTTAGGGTTAGCATTGTTCTTCGTTTAAGCATGCTTACGTAGTGCAACCCTTGCATATCTAGCCGTCCTCACGCCTATCTCAGGTGTGGGGGCGGCACCCCGCTTGATCATTATTTAGTAGATCCGGTCCGTTACGATTGCTCCTTGTTCTACAAGGATTAGTTTAATATCTCGCAATAGTTTGGCCTTACAAAGGGGGAGGATCCTGTGGCACGTAGGGTGGCGTTCGCAAGTCCTAAACGGGATGTTCCTAGGATCAACTTCATGTTGGTTTTTTGGCCTTGTTTAGGATCGGCTTACGAGCACCGTGCGTGGCCATCCGGCCCAACCCGGAGTAGGATGATCCGATTATGTGGTGAAAACCCTAAATCGTCGTAGATCTCATTAGCTTCATCTTGATCAAGCAGGACCACCAAGTATTCGTACACCCCGTACGGATCATGGGTGGATCGGCTCTTTGAGCCGATTCACAGATAACCCGAGAGCCGATCGAGGCTCGTATTTAACGTTTACATGTATGCCCCGCAGAAACTAAGCGAGGCAATCTCATCACCTTCCCGACCAGGTATAGGTCGGTGGCACGCCCTGCACTTCGCAACGCCGCGTGTGACCGAAGAGCATTGCGGGCCGTCGCTCGGAGGGGTCTCAGCCAGCCCGCAGCTCTAGGCTCCCCCGGCTCTACAGCTGTTGACAAGGCCGCCGCCCGCCGGTGGGTTTTGGCAGCCAACACATTCTCGGCACGCCCGGTGGGACATATCGTCTACATCGACCACATCGCCATCTACATCCGAGATGGCGGACGGCACGCCGCTCACTCGCGACGAGATCAAAGCCATCCTCGAAGCCGCACTCTTCGGCTCCTCCCACCGAACCCACCCCCATGACGTCGTGGGGAGGGGCTCCACGCCCGAAGGCGCGCTTAAGGAGAGAGATCTCTCCACCCCGTTGAAGGAGCGCACCAAGTCTCTCGAAGCATGGGGATCTACCCAAGGAGCTCGGAAGGGAACATGACGGGATCAAGGCAACCCTTGGAGCCGAACTCATCGGCTCCGCCGAGAAGACCCGGCCGCATGATATCGGGCTTGGTACGAACCCACGCCCGGGGCCCGGTGTCGACACGGTGGATCTCAGCCACCCCATAAATCGGCCAAAGTGTTCCTTTGGTGTCAATGTGGCAAGAGCCGCAAGCTACCACGGCAAAGAGGAAACAAAGCAGCCACTCCCGTGGCAAGGATGAAGAAGGGGCCGATCCGCGCGGCCAACCCCGAGGTGAGGACATGCGGTACCCGGCAAGGGAGGGAATAAGAAGCATGCGGTATCAACGCCCACACTCTAAGCACCCTCTCGGCAAATACGAGCAACACCAAGACCGACGTCGGCGCTACGGCGCCGACGAGGAGGGGAATGTCCGGTCCGATGCCGAGGTCGGAAGGTACCGCCAACATGGTAGAAGCAACAACGGGTACGGTCGTCGCGCCGAAGGGAGGCCAAGGGGACGGAGTGACATGGATAAGCACCGGGAATGCCCGTTCTTCAAACATTGCCGGGACTCGTGGATGAGCCGATTGCCAACAATCGAGGACTGCCCGGAATGCAAACAAAGGAAGAAGGGTGCCGCTAACGTGTCCGTGTTCAGCCGGCTAGGGCCTTTCCCGCATCGGAACAAGCGTGCCGAGTCCCCTCGTATGGAAGGGCTCGAGGAGCCGGAGGACGGTGGCGAAGAATACAAATATCATCAGCCCGCATGGTGCCCCGATGGGCTCAGCCGTTCCCGAGAGCAAAAAGTCCAGCGTCCGCGTGAGTTGGAAGAAACCGAAAGATTATACCCGCGCACGCTAAGGAAAGCACGGCCTGATTTGGCCGCCAAAATCCTCGCGAACCCTGGACGAGGAAGGTCAGCCACAAAGAAAAGAGTGGCGCCCCAAACAGAGAAAAGCCGATGATGAAACATCGGCTGGCACAAATATGGTGTTCATCCTCCCTTCGGAGTTCAATGCCCCAGGGTTAGACGAGACCTCCGTGGCACAACTTGACTGCGGCCCACGGCCGGTTATCTTTGAGAAGCCACGAGACAGAGCTACGAGCATCCGAAGGCCCCGTACTTACGAGGGTATATTGATGGGAGGCCTCGTAAACAGGATGCCGGTAGACACCGGAGCGGCAGCTAACATCATGCCATACTCTATGCTACGTCGGCCGGGACGCTCGAGTTCGGATCTAATCAAGACCAACGTAACGTTGAGCGATTTCAACGGCCAAGCATCCGAAGCACAGTGGAGTTCCGAACGTGGATCCGACCGTAGGAAGGAAAACCATCCCTACGGCGTTCTTTATCGTTGATAGCACGAGCAGCTATGCTGTTTTGCTGGGAAGAGATTGGATCCACGCCAACTGCTGCATTCCTTCCACGATGCACCAATGCATAATACAGTGGGATGGTGATGAGGTGGAGGTCGTCCAAGCCGACGACTCGGCTGAAGTCTCAACGGCTGGCATGAATGCATGGGAAGCGGCAGTGCCAAGAACCCCTCTCAGTGCATCAAATTGGACGGCTGCGAGCGCATCGATGTAACGAAGGGAAGGGTTAAGCTAGTTTTATCCACCGGCCCGACCATGTAGTTGAAGCCAAGCAATGTGCAAGTCGGCGAGGCTGATCCTTGTGATCGGCCCCGAGGATCCGTGAAGGAGCATTACAAGACCTTCACCGAGCAAACAACGTGGAGGCCGATTCCGACAATCGGCCGGGAATATCCTCACCCACCATTCTGCCCGGGTTCAACATGTTATCCAACGGAGCCGATACCATCAATTCTCTTGACGGAATCGGCTCGGGGGGCACCCGGTATATAGAATACGAGGGTGTGCAACGGAACCATTTCATCTTCCGTTGATGGGTATTGGAACATGGGGGGCCGATATACAAGTCGGCCGGAAAAAATAAAAAAAAAAAACAAAAAAGGCATAGCCGATGCAAGCAGGCATCGACTTAAGAGCAAGAGAGGGTAGTTCCCTCCAAGAGTCCGGAGAGCGTCGAAACACGAAAACGTCCTCACCGGAAGTTGCTTCAGCTCGCCGAAGATGATGAGCTGGTCCGATCAGCAAGGCGCAAGGTTTGGACTAAAGAAGCTCGGGGAGGGCGGCTCGTCCCGAAATTCCCTCATTCTAAAGGAGCCGATTTGTTCTAAATCGGTTGATACGGCGTTGTGAGTTAGAAACCAAGGATGATTGACGTAATCAGCTCGCCGCTATTCTCACCTTGAAGGCCCGGGGGCAGCTCACTTTGAAGGTCTCTCGCTCCGGGAGCCGATCTCGTTGGGATCGGCCGAGCTCTGCACCGCAAGTTACCCGAAGAACGGTGTTTATGTTGCAAAATTATCATAACTTGCTGGATCGGCCGTATGGACCCTCAACGGAAGGGAGGTGATCGGCTGGTGGCCCTGCGGGATAGCTCTCTTGGACATGGTTGAGCCCGCCCCGAAATCTCAATGGTGATGGTCCATCCTTTACCCTCGCCTTGGCTAAAGGCTCGGGGGGCAGCTCGCCCTTGAAGTCTAACCAACTCCGTCAAAGTGGGCCCGCTCTTCGTGTCGGCTCGTTCAAAAGACGGTGTTTATTGTAGAGGGAAGTCTGTCGGAGCTGAACGAGCAGAATTCGGGGAGAATAAGGAAAAGGAGACCCGACATCATTTCAGGAGTTTTGCCGCTAGGTCCAACATGTCATCTTGAATGAGATCTGTGGATTCGCGCGAATAAGGCTTGGACTTGTGTGGCAAGGAGTTTGGGTCTGGATGGATCTATCTCGAAATCTAGTGTGGGAGGCCGATGTGGTGCCATCGGCTTGTTGGGCATGGTCTAGTGTGGCAATCGGCAGAATCAGGAGGGAATACAATCGGCTAAATTATCATGAAGGGAATCGGCAAAATCGAGTTGGGGAATTTCTTCATTAATGAGCCAGATTTCTTACGCAGAAGAGCTGATTGCCCTCAAAAGAGAAGACTAGGGGATACATTGTCCCGTCTCGCTATTGCTAGTCCTATGCTAAGACCCTATCTAGGGGCCGCTGCTGCCCTCGCCGTCGTCGTCGCCGCCGTCGTCGCCACCGCCGGTGCTGCTCCCCGCCGGCTCGTCGTCGCTCGCTCCGGCCGGCCGCCGATAGGACCCTCGTCGTCTTCGTCCTTCGTCGACGTCGCCGTCACTATCGACGCCGCTGAAGTTCCCGGGCCGAGGCGGCGGCGTTTGGCCGGCGGCTCATCGGAGGAGCCGTCTTCATCCTCTTCCTCCTCTCCCTCTTCCTTCACCTCCTCGGAGGTGGTGAAGTCCGCCCGAGAGAGGCGGTCGTCTTCGCTTCCACCACCGCTTCCTCGCCAGCAAGGAAGCGGAGATCGCTCTCCCCGTCGGTTTGGGATTTGTCATCCTCGGACCAGACGGAGGAGTCATGGTCCTCTTTGTCCCATTTTGTCGGGGCAAGGATGTCGTACGCCGCTTGCGTCCCCCACGAGGGCGTCGACTCTCGGATTGGAGAGGACACGTGGGAAGGATCCGACGAAGAAGAAGAGGAAGAGGAAGAGGACATGGTTGCAGAGGAGGGTTTTTTGGAGTGCCACTGCGGAAGGGGAAAAGAAGAGAACTGTTCGTTGCGGCTAAATAAAAGGAGGTGGGGGTTTTTAATTTCCGAGCAGTTCTCGAGGACATGGTGCCAAAACCGTCAAATCGTGCGAGAAGTTGGGAAGGCAAGTCGTCATGATGAGGCATGCTGCGACAGCTTCGCTCTGCTCGTGATACGACCCCTCCGGGGAAAAACGAGTGGTTTTGAAATTACCATTACCAAAACCAGGGGGGCATGTGTTATCACCAGCATTTTGGCTAAATCAGAGGTGGGCCGCGATCAAGATGGGCTTGGAAGATTACATATGAAAGATCTATGAAGCGGCCTCGCACGGAGAAGTTGGGCTAGTTAGCCCGCGTATCTTAGTAGAATAAATTATGTATCGATTTAGAAGTTAGAGTTTATCTCGTGCACGGTTTAGTGCACATCCACATTAGAAAGTCCCCCGGACTATAAATATGTACCTAGGGTTTATGGAATAAACAACAACTCACGTTCAACCCCAAAAACAAACCAATCTCGGCGCATCGCCAACTCCTTCGTCTCGAGGGTTTCTATCGTAGCGACATGCCGCCTAGATCGCATCTTGCGATCTAGGCAGCACAAGCCCCACGTTGTTCATGCGTTGCTCGTACCGAAGCGCTTTTGATGGCGAGCAACGTAGTTATCATTAGATGTGTTAGGGTTAGCATTGTTCTTCGTTTAAGCATGCTTACGTAGTGCAACCCTTGCATATCTAGCCGTCCTCACGCCTATCTCAGGTGTGGGGGCGGCACCCCGCTTGATCATTATTTAGTAGATCCGGTCCGTTACGATTGCTCCTTGTTCTACAAGGATTAGTTTAATATCTCGCAATAGTTTGGCCTTACAAAGGGGGAGGATCCCGTGGCACGTAGGGTGGCGTTCGCAAGTCCTAAACGGGATGTTCCTAGGATCAACTTCATGTTGGTTTTTTGGCCTTGTTTAGGATCGGCTTACGAGCACCGTGCGTGGCCATCCGGCCCAACCTCGGAGTAGGATGATCCGATTATGTGGTGAAAACCCTAAATCGTCGTAGATCTCATTAGCTTCATCTTGATCAAGCAGGACCACCAAGTATTCGTACACCCCGTACGGATCATGGGTGGATCGGCTCTTTGAGCCGATTCACAGGATAACCCGAGAGCCGATCGAGGCTCGTATTTAACGTTTACATGTATGCCCCGCAGAAACTAAGCGAGGCAATCTCATCACCTTCCCGACCAGGTATAGGTCGGTGGCACGCCCTGCACTTCGCAACGCCGCGTGTGACCGAAGAGCATTGCGGGCCGTCGCTCGGAGGGGTCTCAGCCAGCCGCAGCTCTAGGCTCCCCCCGGCTCTACAGTGTTGACAAGGCCGCTGCCCGCCGGTGGGTTTTGGCAGTCAACACATCCACTGTTTCCATTGAGTCTGATTTCATTATAACATTGTTGAAACCAAAACAGTTAGCTAGGGCTAGACCTTCCCTTATAGCCAATACTTCAGAAGCCGCTGTCGAAGAAACATTAGGGAGGAAAATAGAAGATGCTGCTAGAAACACTCCCTCAGAATTTTGGATGACAGTTGCAACAGACCCGGAGTGTGAATCGCGAAAAAATGAGCCATCGATGTTAACCTTCACTTCACGAACACCTGGTTATTCTCATTTGATTCGGTTAGGGATCAGCTTAGCACCCACCTTAGCAGCATTTAAGGTAATGGAAAGAATCGACATCTTGCATTTAAGGTAACGACCATATTGAGAAAATACACTTTATGATGTGCATATTGATATTTATCTAGTATTGCAGATGTTCATATATTTTTGGTATAAACTTGATTAAATTTTGAAGACATTAACTTTTTTACTAAGTTAAGATGCCTTACATTTTGGCTCATGTATCCCACATGTACATGTACAATTGTATTTCTCATTTTCATATATGTCAAACATAATGTTCATGATGTATAAAATATGTTCGATGAATATGTAATGTTTGGTGTGGAGATGCACAGTTTTACAACTATGTTCATGTATTTAACAAAAATATAACTGTAGCTCATTAAAATGTTTTGTACAATAAAGTTTAGAAATAACTCAAAAGAGTTCAAAATGCTATTACCAAAAAAACTTGATATACATATATGTGAACAAAATATATATTGCACTAATGTTTTAAATTTATTTCTGAAATATTTTGATAAACTAGGGTCAATGGATTATGCATTAAGACTAATTCCATTGAGTATTTATGAAGCTATTAGAGGAATGTGTACAACTCGAGACCATGTACAAGTGCTTGCTTGGGTAATTCCAAGTACTTAGAGGGGATAAAGAATGGATGCTTTAAATGTGCGATATGATCATTGTGAGGAGATAAGATTCCCTCGTTTGGTTAGTGACAAGTTCATGGGTACTGTGTAGGCCCACCAAGGAAAATGGTTTCCCACTTTAAAATGTTTTTTCTGATGGCAGTAGCATATACACCCAAGATCAAAGGTGCATTTCGACGAGAGTAAGACTACTTTCGTAATTTGGTTGAGAAACCCGCATCATTTTTATGCAAGGCTAGCTATCTTTACTTTAACTCGATATAGCTAGAACTAGCATATTTGATATGCAATTGCTGAAACCTATAATTAAAGTTACAAGGTTTTTTCACCTATTGATTTATTTATTTGGAATGGAATAATTATTAGATTTTATCGCCATGGCATATTTTAAGTGTTTTACACGGGAACACACAAAATTATGGATATCTATTCCAACTCAACTATGAGTCAACTCAACATCTCGGCCTTTAGCTTGAGTCAATTAAAGTCACTCATTTTATAATGCCAACATAATCAAGGTAAGCCCATATCGCTCAATTTGGACTCTTTTGCAACCCTAGTTGTCAACGACAAGACTATCGCCCATCTTAGGACCTAAAAGGGAGTCATGCATATATTAGAGAGGTGGGGTAGGAGATCGAGGAATCACTTTGTGGAATCAAATGTATTGTGGTTTACCATGTGGTCAAGCCCCTTAATGGGTAGCAATCTATTTGGATAATGCTACACACAGGTACAAGAGCTAGGTTAGATATCCATATCTAGGTCTTGGAGAGGCATTGATAGGTGCTCTTCGAAGGTGAGATGCCCTTTGACCTTGATCTTCATGCTCCTTATATAGTGTTGAGCCTTTGGTTCCAAGATTTCCATCTTATGGTACAATACGATATTATCTATCCCTAATTAGTGATGCATTGTATCATGGGGTATCAACAATGAATTATACCGAAAGGTGTACGTACGGAGATCCGATTGGGTTAAGAGATGAAAGAGACAAAGCTTTATACATGTGTCAGGCCCTCGGAAACATCATCCAGTACCATACAACATGTTTATGGCTAGATCTATTATGTATGGTTATCGTGGTGGTGCTTCCGTATGGAGGCCATTGAGGGATTGTCAGAGATGTGTCTCACTCTAGCCATTCGGTGGCCCCTATTCTCCCTTATATAGATGGTCAGAATTAGGGTCACAGGGTGCCGAAGGGTGCCGAAGCGTTTTACCACTGGCAACGCCTATGACAAACCATAATAGGTAATCTAGATCTGATTTGGATCTATTTACATGAATTTCTCGTAGAATCCGCGTTCGGCGATCAGATATTGGCTTGTACTCCCAAGATGCTTTGTGTTCAAACCTCGCATGGGCTTTGAACCCTTGTAGTGGGCCACCATGGTCCCGAGTATAAAAAAATCGAACACAAATTTCGATGTCGACATTTTATGAGCGCAAGCCAAGTTTCGCGGAAAACTGATATTTTTTTGTGTTTGGGTAAAAAAGAAAAAAAAAACTATTTTATGGACAGCTCTATTTTTAGCACCAAATTTTGTCCTTTTCACACATGACAAAAAAAATTGTTTTTCGTGAAACATCTTTGCCAACAATAGAACATCAATATGTATGCACACAAATTTGTATTGATTTTTTTTGAAATTTTATAATGCATTCAAAATTTATTTCAAAAACAAGGAGCGCATGCTTACCGAGTGCAAAATCGCCATGTCCTTACTCTCGCCTCATTTTTATTTGAGTCCTTTTTGAGTGGCTCGTGATTCTCGTGTTTTTCTCCTCTGCATTATTTGGGACCAAAAATGTAATTATAGGAACTATAAAAATAAAGAAACTAAAAAGGGAGGCTGAAATGAAATATAATGAAAAGAAACTAAAAGAGAGAATAAACAAAGTCAAGAAAATAAATCTACAACGTAATTGGGTCAGGCTTAAACCTTTTAGGATGGTTAATGCATGTGAGGAAAGCTCTTCTTCCTTTGCTTAAGGCAGGAGTTAGGAGTATCCATATTTGGCACCTGCTGCGCCAAATAGCTGTGTCACGCCCGAACGTGGCCTCTGATGGGCTGGGCCAACATGGAGCTCTATTCTTTCTCTTTTTAAAACATTTATTTATGTTTTTTTGTAAAATATCTGAATTTTCTAAAAATTCCATGTAAATATGTTCTAACATGCATGAAAAACTTTTTAAAATATATGAATGCACTTTTTCCTGCACGTATGATGCATGGACATTATTAGGAAGAAGCACTTTGTAGGAAGGTTATAGTAGATGCCTAGGCGGATCTAAGAACATCTCCGTACCACGTCCCTCAAAGCGATTTGGGGGACGACGGCCAAAAAAATGTTCCAGTCACGTGCTCCAAAAGCCGCTTCGGTCCGGACATGTCCCAAATATTGTCTGGCGTTCCTAACCCATCCCTATGTATAAAGGCTCTATCAGGAACACTAGACACGACTTTTATACTTGCTTTTTGTTTGAAGATCGCGTTTGAGGAACGTGGCTAGTAAAAGGATCTCCTCCAAACGTAAATTTGGTCCGGATGTCAAACGACCAATGCAGCGCTTTTGCCGGACGTTGTTTGAAAAATGCGACTGAAGATGCTCTAAGTTGCTTTGTTACAAACCATGTGCAACAGGGCAATGCGCGCAGGTGGAGTCGAACGGATTACTACAACGCCCGCAGCTTCCGTTTCAGATTTGAGATTTCCATTTCCCTATGACACGACGTCGCGCATTGCAGCGTGCCACATCAAGTATCCATCACTGAAAAGTAGCAGGAGCGTGGTTCATGGATGTGTAGTCCTCGACGTCGGCGGCGAGATCGACGCGGTTTGCTAGTCGGCCACACAAACCCATGGGCTCGTGCGTTTTCTACAGATATCCAGTTTCATCAAGTACGGTGGTACGTACCTATAGCTAGCAAACGTACGGCAACCTTGTTTAGTTTGTTTGTCCGCGTATAATGACGTTTCCAAAACGACGCGACAAAGACATGTTCACGTACGTGCCCTGCTCTCTCACATGGTCACCGTCACAGATTAACTCCTCTGTACGGGCAGACAGATAGATGCAGTGCACAAACCATCATCTACCCCTTTACATATCTTTTTGCACATACCACCTTCTAAATTTCAGATTTTGTTGATTAACAACAGATCTAGGTACTAGGACCCACCAGTAACTGATACTATGTGCCATTGTAGTTCAACATGTCATCGGATGAAAATGTACTCTAGCTAATCTACGAAAGTTTAAAATAATTCGGTTCAACCGTTCGAAAGCATGTTGCTTTTGTCCCGGTGGTGGTCTTGCTTGCGGTGGCGAGGTGTGTGTATCTTGATGCAGTCTAGGCTATGTTTTGGCCTTCGATGGTGTTGCTGTGTTGTCTTGGTGAAGCGGCTAAGGTTGGTGTGTGTTTGTAATCCATGTGTACTTTGATTCATTTAAACCTATCTTGTAGAGACTTTAAAGTCTTGCAGGCAAACAAGATGGTTGCTGCTCTACTACAACAAATAATGATGATCTACGGTTATCATCATTAGCGATGGTTGCTGCTCTAGTGCGTTGGTCCTTTGGGACCTTAGCACGACGACTTTCCGTCTGTCTACTACAACAAGCTCTACTACGACAAGCTTTGCTTGACTCCGGCGATGGAGGGGCAAGGACAGCGGCGCGCCTTCGGCTCGTGCTAGTGTCTGTAGTCGTCGCTAGGTGGTTCGAGTACCAATTTTTAATTTTCTTTACTTCTTAGGCTATTTGTACTACTGTTGATGATTATTAATAGATCGGTGGATTTCTCGCAAAAAAAAAGTCTTGCAGGCAAACAGACGAAATATATTCAGGTACGAATTGATTCCCTCGACGACCATTCAAAAAAAGTTTATCACTTTTTTTGTCAGACTCAGCCAAAATGTGGATAAATTTTAATTTTTTGAACCAACTGAAATACACTGGGACAGATAACGAGAGATCACAAATGATGTCATTCACTTATTCATAGGCCGGTTAATCAGTTTAGCCTAAGATTTAGACTTATGTTTAACCTGTTACACAAATAGTTGATGGTATATACAGAATCATGTAAAATGAGTAGTTTGAGTAACTACGACAACAATAGCTGGTGGGTTTGCGCAATTTCCTCCGGAGAAAGCCACGCCTTATAGGCATCTCAGATGTATATACCCTCTAAGAGCATCCCCAGCCGTTGGGGCTCCCTAGGCCGAAATCCGGCGTTATTTAGCGCCGGATGGATGTAGTTTTTGGCCTGGGGAAGCCCATTTTTTCAGCCGCGGGCCCATGGACGCGCACCCGCGTGCATAGCGACGGCGAAGTCACCGGGTAGGGCAATCGTCGGAGTTCCCTCGACGCATTGAACCGTCGCGAAGTGGTCTGGAGAGCCGAAACGACTCGTCGGGAACGGTCGAAGTGGCCTCGATGCGAGAACCGCCGTAATGGAGCACGAACTCCGCGGAAGAGCAACCGCCGCTCTCTTCGTCGGGAGACCTACATATACGGTTTCCGACGGCCGACGCCATTCATCTGTTCTCTCGTCACCATCCTTCGTCAACCATGAGCGATCTCTCTTGGCCATCGGACACCGACAGCGAGGGAAGCCGCCCGGATGGCGCCATTGGTGGGATAAAGCTGCATCGTCCAGCAGCGACGATTCCCCTCCGCCGGCCAGCGAGGACGAATGGGATGACGACGAGGAGGACGAGGAGGAGGAAGAGGCCAAGGAGCAGGCCGAGGAAGAGGCCGAGGAAAAGGAGGAGGAAGAGGCCGAGGAGAAGGAGGAGGACGACGAAGAGGCTGAGGACACTAACGAGGAGGAGGACTCAACTTCCTCCGACGAGGAGGTGACGAGCCGGAAGCGTCGCCGCGACGACGATGAGGCGGGGCCACGTAGGAAGAAGAAGTAGTTTAAGTTTGTTTTAAAGTTTTTATATGTAATTTTTATGTTTATTCGAATTATATTCGAAATATATATAATCTATCTATATCGCACCACTTGAGATTTCGAAGCTTTCGTTCGACGAGGGTATTGCCGTAGATCGGGAAGACGAGGGTATTGCCGTAGATCGGAGGCCATTGTCGCCGACAAGTTGGGGCCACGCGCGCTTTCGTTTCGTCCGGAGTCCCCGAGCGCTCCCCGGGGGCCGGGGATGGCGTGGGATCGCCGTATGAATTTAGGCCCAAATCCGGACGAAAACGATGAACCGGGGGCGCGACTGGGCGGAATTACGCCGTCCGGATGGAAAAAACGCTCGCCGGGAGCCTCTTCGGGGGACGAGTGGAGATGCTCTAAGTTATTATCTTCTTTATTTCTCTAGCTACGGATCGATCAAATTTGATTTTTTGTTGTTGGTCTAGAACTGTTATTTCGAAAGGAGCTTGAACCCCGATCTATCCATCAAAATTCTTTTTTAACACTACTACCACGGCATATTCACCGAAGACGATGTGGCTTAGCTTTGCTTGCAAGTGTTGCAGCCCATGCGATACTGACGTAAGTGTACTAGTACGTGCTACGTCGACATGCCGATGGGCCAAGAAACTTCATCGGTGGGACATGTATTCCCACGTGCGTTTTCTACTTTTGTTAATCCGATGGTGCCTAGCTAGCTAACTGACGACAACCTCGTTAGTTCGGCTCAGTATGTCCGAACGTATACACACTGCACGCACCGCCGCTAGCGGACAAGAGACATGTGCACGTGTTCCTGTTCCCACGGATCCTGCTACAGACAAGTACTAGTAGTAGATAGCGGCAAGCGGGGCAATTTGGCAGATCAACATGCACGCGTGCTTGACTCATCACTGTAGGTACCAAAAGATGGCTGGCTAGATAATTACACGCCATTTTAACTGATTTTTCGTATGAACTAAAAGTACTCAAAGTAGCAACAAAAAGAACCCAACACTGCTCGCCTTTGGCTTCTTTGATTAAAAGGATTTTAAAACACAGGAGATTTCATGGCATGTGAGATTTTACAGGCGCAAGAATTAATTGCAGAAGTCACTTGGTTGCACCGTCGAAAAAACGCAGAAAATTTCTACAAAAATTAAGTACTCCCAACTTTGAATGAATTTGGATGTATCTAGATACTAAAAAGGGTTTAGATACATTTAAATTTTAATAAAGTTGAGATATCTTTATAGAGCTAGACGAAGAGAGTACATGTCATAGTTGTCATAGACATATATGAATTTTATCAAGAGATCTAAGAGCATCTCCAGTCAAGTCCTCCAAACACCGTCGGATCGAGCGTTTGGGGGACGCGTTTACTTCGTACCGCGTTTGGGGGACGTCGCTTCCCAGCTGCGCGCCCTCTAAATAAATAAAAGTGCACGAAAATAAAAGTTTACATATTTTACAAGTAGTTTAAATAAAAATGGCTAGATTTTATCTAACCCTAACCTACTGGCCGCCCAGTAGTGCGTTCGACGGCCCCACCCCGTCGTCGCCTCCCTTTCGCCGCAGCTCCTGCGCCATGCGCCGCCTCTCCCTGCGGAGGGTGATGAGAAGACGCCGTGCTCCATGAGCACGTCGTCTGCGCTCCCCTGCTGCGCCGCCTGGAGGGAGGGTTGGACGACACGGCGAATCTGCTCGTCTTCGTGGGCACGGGCGTCGTCCTGCAGCTTCTTCTGCGACTCGAAGGACTCGACAAGTGCTCGTTGTTGATCTGCCCACTTATCCGGGTGCTGCCCGTCATCAACGGACCGGTCGAAGTCGTCATCGTCGTCCTCCTCCTCCGCCGCCTCCGCCTCGTCCTCCTCCTCCTCCTCCTCCTCCATTTGCGCTGCCACAGCCGCCGCCAACGCCTCCGCCTCAGCTGCCAACGCATTCGCCCACGCCCCCAGGCCGCCTCCGCTGCCGCCAGCGCCGCATCCCGCTGCTGATGGTCATACAGCGCCTCCCGGCCGGCCGACGGCCGGACCGCCTCCCGCCGCCACTGCTCGATCGCCTCCCGCCGTTCACGGTACTGGAGATCCCGCTCCATGTGCAGGCGCTGCCGCTCTGCACGCCACCGCTCGCCCATATCCTCCGCCCGGCGCCGCCGCGCCTCTTCCGCTGTGGCGGCATCGAACGCCACTATGGCGTCCGCCGGCGCCGCCTCCTCCCATGTTTCGTTCTCCGCAGCTTCCGGGTCGATATCGAACTGCGGTGCCGAAGGTGGTGGAGGTGCTAGAGACGGTGGTGGAGGGAACTGGCCGGCGCCGGGGCGGTTCATCATTGCGCAGGTGGTGTTTATGCGACGAGAGTTGTGCTTGCGGTGGAGAAAGGTGTGCCGGCGGCTGTGGTGGCTACATTGAGCGGGGGAGGCCTTTTATAGACGTCGGTATCGATAGAAGAGGTGGGAAGATAGCGCAGAAAGAGGCTAGAAGCGGCGGGAACGCGCGGTGGCGTGCGCACGCCGGCGACGCGTGTGTTAGGGCAATATGCTTGTTGTATTACCAGAGGGCCAACGAGACGTCTCGCCTGCCCCTCCATCGCCATCGCCATTAAGACAATTTGAAATTCTTACTCTATGTGATTGTAGTATAGAAGAGTGATCTATAAGAATTTGGAGGGCTCAATCTTTTAAATCAAATTGTCTCCGTAGCAAAAAATTCCTATAGGTACGAATCCTACAAAATTCTTTTAAAATCCCTTTGAATCAAACATGCCCTTGATCTCTCTATCTGGCTGAAATTCAGTACGGATGCAACCTCATCATGGGATCGATTGAAATGCAAAACCACTCAAAACGGCACGTTTGATTAATTAGTCTTCAATAAGAGGAAGAAATGAAGTGGAAATGAGGCCATGCATCTACTACCTGTTTCGTTTGTCTGTTTACACGTACAAGATAGCTGTTTCGGCATACGACTATTCTTCCGATTCTCAGCTGAATAAATTCAGTGACGATGAACCGCTTCAGTCGAGGCAGGAGCCCATCATTTTCATAGCCACCTTGAATGCAGGTCGCGGAGCGAAGTAAAACGACCATGCTACCTTCTGCGTCTACCTCACTTGTCGGCGCTCTTCTGCATCAAAAACTACGGTACAAATCTGTGTGCCGTGGGAGGTGCGCAGCGCAGGAGCATGTACACAGTCAGCATAGGGCCCATCCTCTCTGTCCTCCGGCTGAAATCAAATGCTGATCATGCGTTGTTTCCCAATCGGGATGGTCTGATATAGCGCATCCCATGCTCATGCATGCCAATTTGTTATATTCTTCGTTCTCGTTCAACTAACGGCGATTTACACAAAAATAACCCAAAAGTGGAAGAAAAGCACAGACTAACCCTCCGGCGAAACTATTTCACCAATCTAACCCTTTTGTGTGGCGCCCCTCTCAAGGGCGCCACACATGCCCATGTGGCGCCCACGGCGGCTGGCGCCACACACCCATCCTACGTGGCCCGTCGACGCTGAGCTGGTGACCCCGATCCGACGTGGCAGCACGAGTGGCGCCGCTCCGGCCGGCGCCACACTTTGAAAGTGTGGCGCCCCGGGAAGGGCGCCACACATTGACTTAAGTTTGGGCGCGCGCGCGCCCAGCCCGACCCTCTTCTTTCTTTCTTCCTCTGTTCCTCTTCTCTCCTCCAAAGGCGCCCGGTTTTCTCTCTCCCCCTCTCTCCACCCCACCAAATCAACCACCAAATCGTCAGATCTGTCCGTGGAGATCGTTTCCAACTCGTTGCTTGAGGTAATCTCCTCTGTTTCCCCTCTTTTCATCCATTGATTTTGTGTATTTGCTCCAATCTATATGTGAAACCCTAGATGTGGATTTGGTTGATTTGAGGGTGGAGATGGATTTGGTTGGATGTTAGGGTTGTTGAAGTAGAAGAAATGGTAGTGTGCTAGTTTGTATGGGTAGATTATGTTGATTATGGTATCTAATGAACACATGTGTGTATGTGTTGTTCCCATTATGCTAGGGGGATGGAAAGAATTGTTCATGTTCATCATGTGGACAAGGATGCTTACTTGAAGGGAAACATAGAGCCGGACCCGGAAGAGGTTGACTTGGTGTTTGACGTTAGCCCTAGCTTTGCGGAGGTGGTAGCACAAGTTAGGGTTGAGTTGAATTGGAATGAGCCAAATGATGGTATTGAGCTAGAGGGAAGGCATAATGTGGGGTTTGGAATGCACACCCGTTGGAAGATAATGCGTATCAACTCCGAGCAACGTTGGTCCATTTACAAGGAGACGGTGGCCGGGTCACAAGATAAGGCTTTGGAGTTGTTTGTAACCAAGACGGTTGAGGCTCGTATCGAGCTTGACCTTAACCGGCCCTCCTCCCCGTTCGAGAGAGGACTCCTCCACCCATGAGCCAAGAAGAGGCCACCCAATCTCCCATTGTCCAATCTCCCATTGCCCAACAACCTCCGTTGGATAATGAATATGATGAGCACGAAGATGGTGATGATTGTTTCGAGATGAATGGCAACAATGTGGGTGATTTGGATAAATATTGGACGCAAGAGGAGATGGACCACTCCATTCCTTATTCCCGATGCTATGCGTCGGACTCGGATGATGATGGACCCGAAGAGGAGGTTGACGAGGATGGCTTCACCGCTAAGGAAGCCGAAAGAGCCGAGATCTTCAAGAAGGTAACCGGACGGGATATCCGGGTACCATTGTTCCGTGATGTTAGTCTTGCGGATGGAGCCGTGGTTGATGGTGGTAAAAGTTTACTTCTTGGAGCTAGGCCACTATCCAAGAGAGATGTGGAAGCTACGACGTCTATGATCTCTAAAGGGCTCACGTTTGATACCTTCTTGGAATTGAAGATATGGTTGAAGGAGTTCTCCATTAAGCATCATCGCCCTTACATCGTTGTTCACTCGGACTTGAAGAAGCGGTACACGCTAAAATGTGTGGATAAAAGGTGCCCATGGGTTGTCCGTGCACGACCTTTCAAAAAAGGGCCCTCTTGGCACATAACAAGTTGTGTAGCCACTCACATGTGCCGGGGACCGAAGCTTGATGGCAAGGATGCACAGCGGGACCACCGTCAACTCACATCCGAGTTCATTGCATACAAGCTCTCGGCGGAGATATCATCACTTCCTATCATGAGCATTAGGTCCGTGCAAGATACGGTCAAATCCCGGTTTGCCTACGACGTCAAGTACGGGAAGGCATGGAAGGCCAAACAAGCCGCATTCAAGATGTTGTATGGTGATTGGGAGGAAGCATACAACCGTATCCCTAGGTTGTTGTTAGCGATGGCCGCAACTAACCCGGGCATGGTGCATGTGGTCGAGCCTTCCGCAACCAAAATGACATTGCATGATGGTAAAAGAGTGAGGGTATTTCACCGTGCATTTTGGTCATTCCAGCAATGCACGAGGGCATTCGAACATTGTAGGCCCGTCATAGCCGTGGATGGTACCTTCTTGACCGGTCAATACAAGGGCACACTATTGGTGGCAATAGCAAGTGATGCAAGCAACCGTTTAGTACCATTGGCTTTTGCATTGGTAGAGATTGAGAACAATGATAAGCGGCAATGGTTTTTCCATATATTGAGGACGAGGGTCATACCACCCTCAAAGGAAGTGTGTGTCATCTCCGATCGTCATCAAGGAATTCTCAATGCGGTGGAGGTTACAATTCCCGGGCATGCTCCCTTGCATCACCGATGGTGCATGAGGCATTTTTGTGCGAACTTCTCACGGGCATGCAAGAGCAAAGAGTTGTCCGACCTTCTTCAAGATTGTTGCCTCGCTTATTCGGAGCGCCGCTTCGCAAACCTATACAACGGCTTGCTGAAGCACAAAGACCTCAACGCGGGTGGTCAAGAGTTTCTTCATAGACACCTCGTATTTAACTCAAAGTGGGCAAGAGCTTATGATGAGGATGGGAGGAGATATGGCCAAATGACAAGCAACATGGCCGAGTGCTTCAACAATGTTTTGAAGGGTGTCCGTGCATTGCCCGTGACGGCAATCATTCAATACACATTCGAGAAGTTGAATGTCTATTTCCGAACTACACCGATGAAACGGAGAAGGAAATTGCTTTGAATGCCGAGTTCCCAAAGAAGGTTCAAGAGTTCATGGATTTTCAGGCGAGGAAGGCCGACTCCCAAACGGCTACATGTTATGATAATGTTGATTGGGTTTACCAAGTGAATGAGCCGGGGGCACCACACAAGGTGGTGTCCAACACGGAGGCCGGGCTTTCCGTGTGTCCCTAAAGACATGTGAATGCACATGTAGGAGGCCCTCTTTGCTTCATTTGGCTTGCTCCCACTTGCTAACGACGGCACGCACTAGACGTGTCGACTACAATAACCCGCTCACCGTTCGGGAGTCCGAGTTCTCAATCGAAGCCACAAAGAGGACATGGGCTCCAAGGTTTTGTCCTTACTTGGATCAATCACAATGGCTGGAGTATCATGGAGTGCAAGTTTGGCCGGATCCGGAATGGAAGGTTGTGAAACGTGGAAGAAGAAAGACAAAGAGGTATCACGGAGATATGGATAGATGGGGTCATTCCGGAAACAGGTTATTCCAAGAAGCTCGCGAGCCAACTAATTGTGGATCCTGCAATAGTAAGGGCCACAATAAAAGGAAGTGCACATCCGGCAAAAATCAAAGGGCAATGATGCTAGCACAAGTCAAGCATCAAGTAGCCAACAAGCTTCAAATCAACCTCCAAGCCAACAAACCCCAAGCCAACAAGCTCCAAGCCAACAAGCTCCAAGCCAACAAGCTCCAAGCCAACAAGCTCCAAGCCAACCGCGTCAAACTCCTCCAAGCCAAACGCGTCAACCTCCTCCAAGCCAAACGCGTCAACCTCCTCCAAGCCAAACGCGTCAACCTCCTCCAACCCAAACGCGTCAACCTCCTCCAAGCCAAACGCGTCAACCTCCTCCAAGCACACAAGCCGAACGGCAACAAGCTCCTACGCAACAAGGTCCAAGGCAACAAGCCTCAAGGCATCAACCACAATGGCGACAAGCTCCAAGGCAACAAAGGATTCACGTAGGGCTTAGTAGAGGTGGCCGTCGCAGGTGCTAGTATGCTACGATACCTAGCGGGGCCTTATCCGTATGTGTCTCGAAGTTACTACTTGCATTGTACTTTCTATTTTCATATTCCATGACTAACTTTGGTTTTTCAATTTGGTTTACAGGGTATGGCAAGTCAACCCACCAAGGGGAAGGGAGCATGGGAGGGCAATGAGAAGGAGGAGTCCGTTTGGGAGGAGGCGGTAAGGACGGTGCGGAAGAAGGAGAAGGAAGCACTAGAGAGGAAGAAGAAGGAGGAGGAAGACAAGAAGATGGCGGAGAGTGCCCGTATGCAAAAACAGTATGAGGAATACATATTGTTCCACAAGAGGAGGAATGCCAAGGCTGAAGGCCGAACGGGACCGCGAGGCACGGATAAAATTCCCGAGGAGCTGCCAACTTGAGCAAATTGCGAGGGAGAGGGCCAATAGGATGCACCTAGAGGAGGTGGCTAGGGAGGCTGAACGCATCAAGGAGGAGAGAGCTCAAGCGGAAGCTGCAAAGACGGAGGAGCGCCACCACTTCTTCGATTCGGTCGTTCGAGTTGGCTCGTGACTTAAGGGAGAAGGAAGAATTGGCTGAAGAAGCTAAGAAGAAGAAGGCAAGGGGGAGGGAGCCTTTGCGACGCGGTTGATGTCCCTTTGGCTATGTTCTTGTTGTCGAACCTTTATGTTGTCCGAACCTTGATCTTCTCGAACCTTCGTGTCATTGAACCTTATTGTAATTGAAACCTTGATGTCGTCGAACCTTATTTGTCATTTGAACCATTATGCTCGTGTCAATGTGTGGTACATATTCGAGTGCAATGTTCTTGTTGTCAAAACTGTTGGAATATGGTAGGTTTTTTCATGGTTTTAACACAAGTCAATGTGTGGCGCCCTTCCCACCGGCGCCACAAATGCTAGTGTGGCGCCCGTGGCATCGGCGCCACACGTGCCAACTTATATGAACTATTGGGTCGAAAACATCCAGGGGCCCCGGACGATAAGTCCTTAGCCGTTTTGGCGACCCTCTTTGTGTGGCGCCCTTCTCCCTGGCGCCACATGTGCTTGTGTGGCGCCCGTGGCGTCGGCGTCACACATGCCAACTTATATGAGCTATTGGATCCAAAACATCTGTAAGACAAATCGTACGGGACTTAGCCGTTTTGGCGACCCTCTTTGTGTGGCGCCGTGGCATCGGCGCCACACATGCTTGTGAGCGCCCGTGCCACGGGCGCCACACAAAGAGGGTCGCCAAAACGGCTAAGTCCCGACGATTTGTCTTACAGTATGTTTTGTGCAATTAGACATGCATCCGTGGCGCCGATGCCACGGGCGCCACACTCGTGCAATGTGGCGCCGGTGGGAAGGGCGCCACTCATTGACATGTGTTAAAACCATGGAAAATCCTACCATATTCCAACAAAACTGCCATCATGTCAAAAGCTATATCATACACACATCATATCAACAGCCATTTCGTACACACATCATCGACATAACATCATCATACCTAACATCGTAGCACATAGTTTCATACAATTTAAGATAGAATTCAAACAACACGAAGCAACGAAGATAGAGTTGACAACACTCGACGTTCTAACTATCGGTGTCGGAGCCGGATTCGCCGGTGTGGGGGTAGTGCACACGGCGGGCGGTGTCGTCGAACACCTTGACGATCATCTCGCCGTCCCCCTCGTACGGGAAGGTGAGCTGGCACCCGGGCTCGAGGTGGAGGTCACGGGCGAACTTGTCCCACCCCGTGTGCGGGTACATCTTGCCCTGCCCGTCGAACGGGACCTCCACGGGCCAGCGGCGAAGTTGCGGCTAGCCTCCCGTAGCTGCAAGTGCGCCGGCTCGACGCCGTCGACGAACTCGGCGAACTTGTCCGGTAGCCGCTTGATGCCGAGTGGGTCGTCGTCGATGCGGAGGAGGAACTCGAAGCGGCGTTCGTCATGCGAAGACGAGGAGGATGCAGGTGACGGTGATCGTGGGGCCCTTGCTGCTCCACCGCGGCGGCCCCTTCCCCGGCCCGGGGCGCCCAGGACCGCGGCGCCGCCCCTTCCCCGTCCACCGGCACCGGCCATCCTACATGTTTACGTTTTTGAACCATATTACGATCCATTCAACTAACAAATATGAGTAACTCCATCACAAATACTAGGCATACATGTGGGTTCATACACATACATACACATACATACATAGAGTTCATACACATACATGTGAAATTTCATATGTAGATTTCTACACATCTATGGTTCAAACACATGCATACATGAGGCTACCATCTCCAACACAAACAATACAATATAGAGTGCACAAAAGAAAGAAAACATGTCTAGGGTTCATGTCCAAATCTAGCCCGATCTATGAAATTAGTGGATGAATGGAGAAGATTTGAAGGAGATTACCTTGACAAATGGATGGGGAACGATCTCCACGGACAGATCCGACGATTTGGTGGTGGATTTGGTGGGGAGAGGGAGAGAGAGAGAACCGGGTTGGGGAGGAGGAAGAGAAGAAGAGAAAGAAAGAAGAAGGGTCGGGCTGGGCGCGCGCGCGCCCAAACTTAAGTCAATGTGTGGCGCCCTTCCCAGGGCGCCACACTTTCAAAGTGTGGCGCCGGCCGGAGCGGCGCCACTCGTGCTGCCACGTCGGATCGGGGTCACCGGCTCGGCGTCGACGGGCCACGTAGGATGGGTGTGTGGCGCCAGCGCCGGGGGCGCCACATGGGCATGTGTGGCGCCCTTGAGAGGGGCGCCACACAAAAGGGTTAGATTGGTGAAATAGTTTCGCCGGAGGGTCAGTCTGTGCTTTTCTTCCACTTTTGGGTTATTTTTGTGTAAATCGCCTCAACTAACCAATCCAGGCATACGGCATCAGGGATTTGGTTACCGCCCGGGAAATCTGGTTCCCGGCCGGGAACCGGATATCTCGACCACCCCCGGGAATTGGTCTAACCGGGTAAAGAATCCCGATTTTTTTGTTTTTTTGCGAAAACTTTAAATTTTAGCGAATATTCTATATAACTTTAGCGAATATTCTCTTTGAATTTAAATTTTTTATTTTGAATTCGTCCGGTAACCGGGCGGGATTTCCCGGTTACCGCGGTAACCGGGAATCCCGAGCACCCCCGGGATTTTTTTCCTGTCGGGAGCCAAATCCTTGATACGGCATACATATAGCATATATGCCGACTTGATTTATTTGCAGGGCATGAATTCTATCCAATTAACGGATCAGATAAGGCTCTTTTCTTATCTTTTATCATATTATTTTCGCGAATTCGGAGCGGAGCAGAAAATGATCAGAATGCGGATTGTCGGATTGAAATGCCAATTATATCGGTCTACGGATTCAGATCGGACACATAACGATTCCAAGACCGAACATACAAAGATTATTAAAAAAATACACGCAACAACATATTTCACCCTTACAAACAATACGAACAACAAATAATCCAAACAGTACGAACACAAAGAAAAAAACAAGATTTACCAATCTGAATGACAAGTACTAGAGTAGATACTATAACAAGAATCTATTTGCATGATTTTTCTAAAGTAAAAAATATTTAAATTTGAGGTACATGCATGCATATCAGAGATAACATCAGCTGGCACCGAACTTTTTTTTTGAAACTAGCTGGCACCGAACTTATTTCACTTTGAAATTACTGATCTTCCATTTGCTGACTCTAGGCCACAGCGTTATAAGTAAACCCAAATCTACGTTTTTCGGATATTAACGTGGTAAAACATTGCAGTTATTTCCTTGCCTCCTATTGATAGTGAAGAATAATTACAGTTTAGTTTTGTGTTCCAAACCTTGGGTCAAACCTGAGGCGTAGGTAAAAGAATCAGGGCACACGGATGGCCGAGGGGCCTGGAGCCACCCTCGGCGTGTCTAGACAGGAAGGCATGCTGACAGGTGATCCCAATATGGAGCCTCCTCCCATGATCTTCAAGGTTTCATCCTTGCAAAATAATGATGTGGAAAAATGCTAGGTCCGTTTGAGGTCCCCGAAGGTTTCTAAAAGCAAAAAAATCCGTGAAAACAGGTATTTCCTCATTCATAGAGTTATATACCAGAGAAAATTATTTAATGAAAAAACCCATAAATATTAATAATAATGGTGGAAAATAATGATACGATGCAAATAGAAGGTATAATGTTACATTCAACTCATGTCATCATTAATGCCCACGGCCCCCACCTATCGCCATGGCCCTTTATCTACCCCTCTCGACGCACCCCGACCACCATTTTCCATCGGGGTGCCTCCTCTCCCCACCGCGCATGCCGCCAAACCCTCTCCATGCTGCAAAAGATAAGGCTGTCTCGAGCATAGGCAGGCAACAACAACAGAAGCGGATCCTCACCGTCGGTGAGGAGACTATGTTACCGAGCACGACGTTTGGGCGCCAATAGACATTGCGATGCTAAAGAACTCGAAGCTGAGCCTCGACGATGTGTCTTTTCCTCCCCTCACTCATGGGACACTTCCCACGCAGTTCATCTACCTATGCCAGGACAGTGCTGCAGCATGCCAACCCCCAGTTCCAACCCGGCGACTACCGGTGGGAGATGCTCTTCCGCCACGACCAACCTTGGGCCGTTGTGCTTCAAGACCGAGGAGTGGAAGTGGTGGTGATCGATGCTCGGCCGTGACATGCCTTCTGTGATTACATGTACAAATTAGGTCTTCATGGTTAGTGAAGAATAGGCACGCACGCACACTATAGTTGTTTGCCGTCCCAAGACTTAATTTTGTAGAGTAATCACACAAACTCTTTCCCAAATTGAAACAATGATGATCATTATGGAAGAAGTTTCTCTGTTCTTGTCATTTGAAGCAAAGAAACATAAAGAATCATAGGATTCTACATCATATCCACTCGAATCATAGTATTGTATTTGCACCAAGGTTTGGTTGATTTTAGCGGTGAAAATAATTCTTCTAAAGAGGTTTACATGGATGGACAATTTTCTATGAAATGTGGAGAATCCTTGTAAACATCATAGAATCTTAATCCTACAAATCAAACATAGTAAAATCTCTACGGAAATGCTTTGAATCAAGTACCACAATCCTACAAATCAATAGAATCCTTGTTAACTTATGCTCGTGCGGAGACAACAACCAAAGAAGTGTATCATTGATGGTGGGTGTGGGATTCAGGGTATGCGTTTGAATTTCAACATCTTTGTTGGCTATTTCCTTGCATCAGATTTGACTCAACATGGTGAAGTTGGAGTTCTTATGTCTAGACGCGACAACAACGTCGATGATGTCATTCGTAAAGTGGCCTCATTTGGTTGCACGCTTGTTCTCTCTTCACCGCGACAAAAGTGGCTAAAATTAAATCGGTGTTTCCGATGTGTGTGTCAATTGTTTACTGTTTATTGGATACCTTTTGTACAATTGTTGCGGTGGTGACGGTTATCCGTAGTGAAGTCGGAGTCGTTGATCGGCAACATGATGGGTGGCGATGTTAGCGCTCATGAACAACTACAATGGGAGAATCTTCTAAACATCGGTATTGGGTTTGTAATGATGTGACCTACTAGTAAGCATGTGGGGTCTTAGCTTGTGGCTGTCTTTCATGATCTCGTATTTTTTGATTTTTGTCAAATTTTTGTAATTAGGTGGTCAAGAAATTTCATTTTTATTACTCTGAGGCCATAAGACTGGTCATAGTAGGTAGTATCATAATCTCATAACAAAAAGTACCGAGTATGAATAGCATATAGACACGAGGAACCAAAGTAGGCAGTATCATAATATACGAGTATCATGCATATGATACTAGTGTATGATATGACCATAGTTTCATTTACATTTATTGATTTATATAATCTCTATGAAAACTTGTGTATAAGATCTATTTTTCGATAAAAGACATTTAGAATTACACCCGACCTCTGCATAACTGAGATGCACACAACCGTTCTACATCCAACAACTGAATACATAAAAAAGAAAAGCAGACTCAATACACGTAATCAACTAGGAAACTGTATCGCCACCTAAGGTGGTGGAGGTCCAATCCTGAGATTACATTGTCACCCATGTTGGGCAAAACAGTCGCTTATCTTGCCCTCCAACCGTGTAGACACCTCCATAAACAGGTCACGGTCCTCCTAATATTATAGAGACGACCACGAACAGAGAAAAGCGGTGCCTCGGTAGATAACCTGCAAAAGAGTTGAATTTTTATCATTATAAAATCCTTGTCATTTCTACATAGCCAAAGCGACCAGATAATGGCAAGAGCTCCCACCCTGATAAGTATTTTAAACCTATGTTCTACCCCATTTAGCCAATTCCTAAAAATATTATGAATGCTATGTGATAGAGGTATAAGGTAGAACCTATTTGGATGATTAACCATATAGATCTTGAAAACTAGCATTGCAAGAATATGTGTTTGTTTGTGTTATCCTGGTGACAAAAAACACTACTTCCATGCCAATTATGTTTTGCAAGGTTGTTCTTAGTGAGGATTACCCCTCTGCAAAGATACCACACAAAAGTCTTAGTTTTTAGCGGTATCTTCATTTTTCAAATCTCTTTATTATTATCAACCTGCTCAACAAACAACACTAACGCTTTGTACATGGAATCCATGGAGATTTCACCATTCTATCCATTGAAAATATCATCCCCTTGTGTTGGATGGACTAAATCCAAATGCTAAAGCAAAGCATTTCAAGATGCAAGCCTGGGATCTACGAGATCTCTCATGAACGTCACATTCGGTGAGAAAGATTTTAGGAACTAAAGTATCACTTTTGTGATGCACAATGTTATACAAAGCTAGATATTATTCCTGGTGAGTGGTATTACATAACCACTTATCCTCTCGGAACCTTATCTCGGATCCATCTGTCATAGAGAAAGAACCATATGAAAAGAAGTACTTCTTAGTCGCCATAATGTCTGCCAAAAGCGTGAATCCCTAGGTTTGGTTTCCAATAAACTTGAGATAGTGCACATGAGCCAACATACTTTTTTCTTAAAATATTTTTCTCTACCCCATCTCCTGTAAGTAGCTTGGATAGCCATTTGCCTAGAAGGGCTCGGATCTTGATTTTAAGATCACGAACACCAAGACCTTCTTAATCCTTTGGAGGGCAGACAACATTCCAGGTAGTATGTTGGTATTTATTTTTCTCACTATTTTTTTTGTCAAAAGAATCTTGATAAAAAATAATTCAATCTTTGCAAGATTTCTTTAGGCAAATGTAAGAAGAAAATCATATACAGTATCATATTAGTTAGTACTGAGTTAATTGTAACCTTTTCTCGACATATTTTCATTTAGCATTTGTTGGAAATTATTGGAAATTGGTCTAACCCGCAACCAAACATCTCAGCATACGGTTCAGCCTCGTCGTGAGAATCTTTGAAACAAAACAACCCACTTTTGTGAAAATTAATTTTTAAACCTCAAAAGCTGATAAAATTAATTTTACGTTTCCCGCTTTCTCAAGATCATGCTCGAATTGTATCGTCGGTCTATTAAAGAATAGATAATCGTCCATCCACCATGAATATAAAATCTATTTAGCACTAAGCTCTTTAAATAGCACACAGACAAGGAGGAACCAAAGTTTCAGACATAGGACAAAACTCAAGATATATCCTCGTTGGCCGGCTGTATCGCGATGTCATCATCTCGCCGCCCCCGTGCACCGAACGCCAAAGAACGGCGGCCGAAGATGAAGCCACGTCGCTCATACACGAGGACAGCTTCGTCACATGTATTTCTCAGCACGTGTTGGGTGTTGCAGATCGTATATATCTTGTCTGTCCAAACAGGACCACCAGCCACCAGGTACCAACTGAGCTCTTTTTGGCACACGGCGACTATTCTTCCGCCGTACAAACTGATGGTGAACTGCATCTGTTTGAGGTGTACAGTGGTCCGTCATTTTCACAACCACTATTCTCCTCTCCAATTCAAGAGCAAGCAGTGTTCGTGCTACCTTCTGCGTCCACCTCGCTTGTCGGCACTCTTCCACAGCAAAAAACAACAACTAAAATCTGTGTGCAGTCGGCCCAACCTTGTACCTTGCTTCTTCCTGGCCATAGTTGCCAGGTTCGGGGTCGGTGCCGCGTTCCACGATCCCGGATCGATCGACCCGGATCGAGGATCGGGAACGACAGCGGGTCGACCAGATTGGTGGCCGGATCACGACCCCGTTCGATTGATGTTGAGCACGGCAGTTGCGAGGCGGCGAGTACATACCAGGCATGCCGCCGCAGTTTCCGCCCGCACGTAGTCTGTCTCCGTCCTGCCATGTACGCCGGCGGCTGAGCGACGGTCTCAGTCTCACGGCACCGTCGCATTGCGGCCTGCCCTGCTCCGTTCCTCCGTCACCGCCTTCGCCGTCTGGTCGCCTGGAATTCACTAGGGGAGTTCGGGCTCTGACCATGGGAGGCACCGCTGGACTCGGTCACCGGAATAGACGAAGGAATTTGGGGATTTGATTGATGCTTCGTCTTCCTAGAGAAGAAATACGGAACGGATGAGTTTCCTGTGAATACTAGTCAACTGACGTGGTGGTGGGCTGACTGGCTGACCGGCCCAAAATTAAATGGATCCCGACCCGCGTACCAAATTGGCGTACCGGAGATGTATATCCCATATCGATCCTTGTTCGCTAGGATATCGATCCTCGATCCTCGACCCCGTTCCTCGACCCGCACGACCCGGATCGCTGGCAACTATGTTCCTGGCAAAGCAACCAGGCACGCCAGGGCCACCTCTTGTCTGGCCGAATCAAATGGTCATCACGAGATCTTTCCTCATCAGGAGGGGCTTGAAGGCTGACACTGCAGCTTCTGAGTGCACCTGTTTAAATCTGTTCCCTAGATTTAAGAGCATCCATACATCACCAAAAACACAGTTTTACATCACCTATTTTTTTGTGTGTTCCAATTTTAATAACACAAAAAGTTGCTATTTCAGGTGATGTAAAATACATGTGCATTTCAAGGTGATTTAAAATATGGCACCACCCTTGGTGATGTATATTTCACAGTTGCAAACATATGGATAAAACAAATATTTAAGTGATTTGAAAAAACGAAAAAATCTAAATAGTACTACCCCTGATTTTTAAGTGATTTGAAAACACGAAAAAATCTAAATCCCAAACCATGACCACTAGTGGCGGATGCACAAAAAACTGTCGGGTGGGAACACCCCTGATTTTTATTTTTGCACTGCCCATGTCTGATAAAAATATATTCAAATGACCAAATATAGAGCATTTCCAAAATTTCGAGGTGGGCAGTGGCTCACCTAGCTACTAAGCTTCATACGCCCTTGATGACTACCGCTCCTCCATGAGATTCTTCTGAAGATCTTCATAGGAATCTTCATCGTGAATCACACGGTACCACTCAATGAAGTGGGTGACACAGTCTCATCGGGGGTGCAGTGTGGTACCTCCCATCCTTCAGATCGAAGCTCTCCGGGGTGGTGCGGATCCACAGATGGCCAACAGAGGACGTGACGAGCCTGAATCAGCCGGAATCAGCTCGGTGGTCGGCGGATTTTCTCGGCGGCACCATGGCGTTTCCAGCCATCTCTACCGGGGGAGATGGCTGAGGCGGGACAGGGCCGGAGCGCGACGGAGGAGCGACGACGAGTCAATCCCCGGTGGTGGCATGCTGGATTTGGCTGGGATTCGTCTGGCGACAGGTAAGACGGTCGCGTGGGTGGGGGCTGGGAAGCCACGCACGCGATCGGTTTTGCGATATGGCACCTCCGTGGTAATGTATATTTGCACCACCTATTGCAAATTATACAAAAATATGTAAAAATAGCCTTTTTTGTCATATGTCCTGTTAGAACCTTTTTTTTTGTCCCAAGGTGATGTATATGATAGTTTTACATATACATCGTTGGAGATGCTCTAACCATGCATCAGGGCGTGCACTAGCCGTATGCTTGCATGCCTGTATATCACTCACATACATAAAACGATTGATTGAAACCAGTGACAACATGTGGAAGCAAAACATAGGGACACATTGACACCATGTCACCCAAAGATATATTGAATTGATGCACTAGTCAACGCAAACTAGAGTCTCACCCATGGAAAGAGGTAAGATATATACTTATGCATTGCCACTGGCATCTAGGTTAGACATATGTGGTGGGATCAATGAAAATGTCGCAACTATTTTTGTATTAAATAGTGCGTCATCCAGGTTTTGACCTTGAAACATCAAAGGCTCTGATATACCGTATTAAACTGATGCACTAGCCAAAGCAACTAAAAGTCCCAACCGAAGGAAAAGTTGGGCTATATATTTCAACACGATAAACCAATATTTCCGTTTAAAAGAATGTGAACCAATATTTTTCATGTATATATCGATGGACCTTGGAGTTTCTTTGCCTACTCAGCTCTTAATGCTAGTTAAGAGTAGCCACATAGTATTATTATTTGTTGTCTCATGTTTTAGTTACCTTCATCCAGTTGCAGAATAGCTGCACATATTCTTTCTCGGGACAATGATGAGCACGAAGGGACAAGTTTATCTGATCTTCTTATGTGAAACATAGAAATAGAAAGAAACACAAGATTGCACTATCATATCAACCCAAAACCCATAGTATTGTGTTTGCACCAAAGTTTGTTGAACTGAAGTAGAGGGACAAACTACGAAGAGCTTTTGACTAGATGGAAAGTTTCTATGAAATGTAGTTTAATGGAATCCTTATGACAAATTCTATAGGGCTTAATCCTACAAATCAAACAACTTGCGTAGCCATTATTAAAAAATAACACATGTAGTAAAAGTACCAATCCTCTAAAATTTCTATGAACGTAATTTAAATCAAAAGGCCCTTATTAACTTCTGGTCGTGCGGCAATGACTGCCGAAGATGTGCAACATTTATGGTAGGTATTTGACCTAGGGCGACGGTTATATTTTAAACATCTTAATTAGTTGGGCATTTCCTCGTGTCAGTTTGCCTCAACATGCATGTTGAAGTTGGAGTTGTTGTGCCTAGGATCCAGACCACAACGACATGCTTGCGTACATGCATGATGGCATTCCCAAGGTGTCTTCACTTGGTTGCACACTTGTTACTAGGTAGACTCCACCGGCGCAAGGCTTCTGTGGTGCTTCACTATCCATGGCGACAAAAGTTGCCGAAGTTAAAGTGGCAGTTCTGTTGTGCATGTCATTTAGTGGATGTCGTGGATTCCGTACAACCCTTAATGTGATCATTGAGATGATGATGGTCCGGAATGAAGTTGGAGTCATCGATTGGCATGACGATGGATAATGACGATAGTCGATATCTCTTGGGTATGCTTATGGTGGTTGTATCTTCTCGATGTCAGGGTGTTGGGTTTATAACGTGGTGACCTAGTAAGCTAGTGGCATCTTGGCTTGGGACTAGCTATCATAATTTGGGAGTGTGTTTGTAATTTTTTGTTTTCGTTGGACTTCTACAATTAAGTGATCACGAAAGTTCATTTTTGCTGGACAGCTCAATCTGTTGACATGCATGCAGCTCGTTAGCTACTCCCTGCGTGACCGTGTCTGAAGGAGACACTAGCTCGCAACCAAAGTTATTGTACCGTGATCCTTGTAGTATTTACCATGTGATGCAATGCAAGAGCAAGCAGGCATCGGCCTCCCTTGTTTTTTTTTTTTTTGAGAAAGAGATCTTTATAACTGACAATGTCACAGAAGTTTGACTCAGCATTTACAAGATCTCTTACAGAGATTGGGAGGTCATCTTTCATCTCTCTTTCACCCAACGAAATGGAAAGCTTAGCAAGGGAATCTAGGCTCTCGCGTAGAGGCCAGGCATGTGTGATTCTTGAGGTGAACATCACATCTGTGTCTAATGCCCTTCGAGCCAAACACCAGAATAGATCAATGTTCTGGACGATCTTCGAAGAAGCCAAGGATGTGTTGTCCGGCATGGATGACTTTGTCGTCCAACATTCAGGCAGGGAGACAAATTTGGCACTCCTTCAGGTGAAAAACAAAGTAATGCTGCAGCAGCTACCTTGCTTTGTTTCTTCCCGGTGAAACAACCAGTCAGAGCAGCCCCCTCTGGTATGCTAGGTTTCCTATGTTTATTATGCTGGGCTTCCTTGTCCAGGATGGAATCACAGTTTGCGTCTAGATTAACCACCAGAGCATTATGTATAGCCCACAAACCTGGTGGATTGATTTGCATAGATGTTAGGTACAGGGGAAAAGCAACATAGTTTGCAGATTTTAGCATATCCACAACTCCACAAGTCAATGAGGAACCAAAGTTCAGATAGACCAAAAACTCAAGATATAGCATTGGTGACTGTCGTCTTTCGATGTCATCTCACCGCCACTGTGCACCCTACACCAAAGAACGGTGGCCGATCGAAGATGAGCCCTCGTGGCTCATGCATGAGAACTGCTTAGTCACATATATGGCTGGTGCTTGCAGCCGGATGACATATCTGCACGTGTTGCAAATCATATTTTATTTGTCTGCTTGTTTGGCCAAGAAAATATGGAGATGGTGAACTGAATAACCAATGAACTGCATAAGCTTATTATTTATTTTGATCCGCATTAGTTAAGAAGACGTACTTCCTCCATCCAAAAACAATTAAATTCTAGGTTTGTCATGTGTAAAACTTCTCTAAATTTCCCTACGTGATAGATGTTGTATTTGTTGGGTATGGTGCTCATTAGAATGTTGCGCTGGTAACAAGGAGAATTATATTTGGTTATGATTAATCTGTGTGACCCTATATGGTACTAGTGGAGAGTAGCCACATAGTATAATTATTTGTTGTCTCAAGTCTTTATTACCTTTATCCATTTGTAGAATAACCAACAAATTCTACAGATGGATGTGCAACGTCTTAATTGGGCTTGCATCACTTTCCCTCAACATGCATGGTGAAATCGGAGTTGTTGTGTGTAGGAGTCAGGCGAAAACGGTGTGTTGTTGTAGATGATGTCATTCATAGGGTGGCGTCAGTTGGTTGCACACTTGCTTGTTACTACAGTGGACTTCATTGGCGCAAGGATTATGTGGTGCTTCTCTCATCATAGCGACAAAAGGCAAAATGGACAAAACTGACCCAAAGGCGTAAGAAATTCACATAATGAACTTTCAGCAGAAGTATTTCGCCACTGGGCTAACCCTTTTAGGTAGAGCCTAATAGCTAGGCGCTATGCTCAGTGGTGTAGCGACCATCTGACAGACGCTACACTCCCTACCAACATGGCATGGCGGGGCCAGCTCAGGCCCCTTCCATGGCTAAGTAGCGCCATTCAGCTAGGCGCTATACTATGGAGCATAGTATCGTTGCCTTAGGCGCTATGCTCCTGTTAGGTAAAGCCGTAAAGGCCTCACCAGGCCGGCCTTGCCCGATTAAGGATGACCGAGTTGTTGTGTCTAAGAGCCAGATGACAACGAAGTGCCGACGTAGATGATGGCATTCGCCCGACTAAAGTCATCGAAATTAAAGCGACATCTCCAATGTAGCGTGTCATTTATTGGATACCGTGGATTCCGTACAACCTTTAATGTGTTTATTGTGGTGATGGTTATCCTTACTGAAGTTGGAGTCGTCGTTTGAGAGACAATGGGTGATGACGATGCCCCTTATGGACTGTTGCGGCGCATATATCTTCTCAACAACAAGTGTTGGGTTTGTAACGATGTGACCTAGTAAGCTTGTTATATCTTAGGTTGGGACTAGCTTTCATAAATTGAGGGCGAGTTCGTAATTTTTGGTTTTTTTGATGTGGTATATTTTTTGTTTTCGTTGGGCTTTTGCAATTTCCTCCTTGTCGGCACTCTTTCAGGTGATAAACAAATTAATGTTAGTCACAGAGTTACTATCTGCATTAATTAAGCGGGAACGTTCTTCTTCCATTCCAAATTCACGAAATTCTAGGTTTTTCATCAGTAAAACTTCTCTAAAATTGATCAGGTTTATAGAAAATATACTAATGTGTACAACATCAAATAAAATATATTTCATAATAAATATATTGAAATTAAATTGTTCTTAAGAATAGTACCCCTGCGTCCCATGAGTGTTGTCTGAGATGTTAAAATTTGAAAATCTAATATAGTTAAGCTTTCAAAAAACCTAAATTCAATTATTTGGCACGCAAGAGTCCGTCATTTCTGCAACCACTAGCTCCCATGCAAGAGCAAGCAGGGTTTATGCTACCTTCTGCGTCCACCACGCTTGTTAGCATTCTTCCACGTTTGAAAACAACTGCTAAAATCTGTGTACAGTCAACCACTCAGCCCAACCTTGTACCTTTCTTATTTCTGGTAAAATAACTAGGAAATGCACGGCCCCTCTGTTCTGGAGTCTGCCCGAATCAAATGTCTATCAACCTTTCCTCAACAAGAGGGTCTTAGAGCATCTACAACTGTTCCCTCGAGCAAAGCGGCGGTTATCTACTCGCCGTCTGAATCCATCTGGGCAAAGTGCCGAACACCTCGCAGGTATTAGCACCGCTTCTATATGATTGATACACCTTGGAGTGTGTATTCTCGAAAAAAAACTAATATTCTTCCATGTATCAATGTGCTGAAAACTAATCGTCTCATTATTTCGAAGGATAACCACATAATTCAATTATTTAGTCCTTTCAGTTCTTAATTAGGCTGCATCCATAATCCAAATAACCACACCCTTTCTCTTGAAAAATCCACAATGGCAGAAGTTTCCCTCAGCATGTCGTTTGGAATAAATTCCCTTCTTAGGGCCACATAGATTTACATGGAAAAGAAGAAACACAAAATACATTTTCATATCTACTTGAATCTATAGCATTGTGTTCGCGCCAAAATTTATCTTATTGCAACAACGAAAATGGGATTATTTCTAAAGGGATTGATTGGAATGGATGGAAAACTTTCTATGAAAGAGTGCAATATATAGAATCCTTACGGAAATTCAATTCGGCTCCCGGGTGCGTATGCACCCTCTACCAAAAAATCATATTTTGAAATATCGAAAAAATTTAACAAAAAATTTTACATGTACATCTTCGTAATATATGTTCGTTCGTCAAGTTTCACGAAAACCTAATATTTTTTGTGGTCTATATAAAAAAGAGAAAACTTATCTTGTGAAAAACATTATTTTTAGCACCGAGTTTTTTCTTTTTTACACACGTCACATGATAAGTCGATTTTTTATGAAACAACTTTGTAAGCGTGTAGCACGAGAAGATTTACATGCGAATTTTTGGTTTTAATTTTTTTGAAATTGAAAATATATGTAAGATGCATTTCAAAATAGAGGAAGCATATGATCCCATGTTCCAAAACACCACTCCCAAATAAAGAATACTATAGGATTTAATCCTAAAAATTAAACAGCCTGCTAGAGAAAAATTTCAAGATTTCTATCGTACAAAATCCTTATGATAATTCTTTTGGTCAAAAAGGCCATTAACGGTTTAGTTCCTTTTATGAAACAGGGTACACATGCATAGCCTCAGCAAACAAGCACGATGATCTTCCCTTTATTAATTTATGAGCTTGTTTCCTCGATTAACCATACATCCACGCATAGGGTTGCATGTGCATCAGCCCATGCGTATCACTGACAGTTCTTTAAACGAGGGTAAAACCTTTACCCTATTAAATTAATGATGAAGAAGTTTTACAAGACTAAAGGTACATTTTACAAAGTCAACTTTTCCGACATTATTTCGCCCCCACAAAATCCCACAAATAACAGGCTTCCATGTTAATCTTATCTAGAATTACAAAGGGTGGTGTGTGCTTGTTTTGAAGCACCTGGGCGTTGCGCTCTCCCAATTTGTAAGCAAGGTGAGGGAGGTGAGAGCTTTCCGATTTGGAGTACAGTTGTCCGACATCACGATCCACCAAATTTGAATTGTGTGATCGACATAGGCATCCCCAATGGGCCTGCCAAAGATGGTACCCGGGGTTTACTGAAGGCCCACGACCCGAAGTTTATGAAGCCCGGAAGCCCAATTCAGAGATAGTTTGGAAACATAGAGTTGTATTAGGAATACTCCTTGTAACTATTAGGGGGCGAACTCAAAGAGTCTCCCGGACTTTGTAACTTGTACATCACGGAACCCTCGGCCCCACCTCCTATATAAGGGGGATTCGACGGAGAAAGAGGGGATAGATTTCATTGTCAACATAACCCTAGTTTTGTAGCAGTCGAGTACTTTTCCGGCTGAACCCTCGAGATCTACTTGCCCTCTACTTCCTACGAAAACCCTAGTCTACAATCTGTAGGCATTGCCAAGTCGATACCTTGTCAGTGATATTCCCATTGGTGAGGGGAGAGGTTGTGGAGTCATATACAATCCTTAATGAAGCCCCAAAGACGGATGTCATATCTACAACTAACGAAGAGGTGCATCATTGACTCCATCACTTGCTTACATAGAGGGCACAAACCAATATTTGGCCAACTTCCTTTTGCCAACCGAACCGACTTTGAGTTGCAAGACAGGCAAAGAAATTCACTTGGAGGAGGAGGGAGGCTTTCCAAATGGGGATCTATTCATTTTGGAGGAGGTAACTCCGAAAAACTATGCTTCATAGGCTCACTTTGATGAGAATTTCCCATTTGATGTTAGATTCCAAGAAATGTCGTCATCAAGGTCTTCAGTAAGTTGCATGCCATTAAAAAATCTCCATAGCTTCATAGTTTGTGTGAGATGCTCAATGGTGAAGATTTCTCCCGAGTCAATCTTTCTATCCAACCATCCTCATGGAAAGCTTTCATAATGCTCCACTTTTTCCACTGCGATGCTTCAAATATGAGAGTTTGCAATATCCTTGGGCTTACTTCCATTCAACCAAGGTGCATTCCAAAAGGGCTTATTTCAACCATTCCCAACCGTGATGGTGGTGGCGGCATAGAAGAGTTTCATGTCCATTTCATTGCAAGGATTATCGGAGCCCTCCCAAATTTTTCCGGGGTCCTTCAATTTAAGCCAAGGCTACGGAAAGCGGAGGGACAAACCAAACTTGTATGTGTTAAGAATCCCAAGACCAGCGAGCTTATTTGGGCGGTAAACTATGTCCCAATTCACCTTGCACTTGCCACTGGTGACGGTATCTTCAGCCGACCATAGAAAAGCCCTTTCAAATTTCTCGATGAAGTTTACGGTGTCCAATGGGATCACAAGAGGCGCCAAATAATAGATAGCTTGGGATGTAATGACCGATTTCTGATACATCCCAAACGTATCTATAATTTCTTATGTTCCATGCTACTTTTATGATGATACTCACATGTTTTATACACATTATATGTCATTATTATGCATTTTCTGGCACTAACCTATTGACGAGATGCCGAAGAGCCGATTCTTTGTTTTACGCTGTTTTTGGTTTCAGAAATCCTACAAAGGAAATATTCTCGGAACTGGACGAAATCAACGCCCAGGGGCCTATTTTTCCACGAAGCTTCCAGAAGACCAGAGGAGATACGAAGTGGGGCCACGGGGCGCCGCCACACTAGGGCGGCGCGACCTAAGGGGGGCCCACGCGGCCCTAGCGTGTGGGGCCCCCGTGAAGCCCCCTGACCTACCCTTCCGCCTACTTAAAGCCTTCGTCGTGAATACCCCAGTACCGAGAGCCACGACACGGAGACGCCGCCACCGCCAATCCCATCTCGGGGGATTCAGGAGATCGCCTCCGGCACCCTGCCGGAGAGGGGAATCATCTCCCGGAGGTCTCTTCATCGCCATGATTGCCTCCGGATCGATGTGTGAGTAGTTCACCCCTGGACTATGGGTCCATAGCAGTAGCTAGATGGTTGTCTTCTCCTCATTGTGCTATCACGTTAGATCTTGTGAGGTGCCTATCATGATCAAGATCATCTATTTGTAATGCTACATGTTGTGTTTGTTGGGATTCGATGAATATTGAATACTATGTCAAGTTGATTATCAATCTATCATATATGTTGTTTATGTTCTTGCATGCTCTCCGTTGCTAGTACAGGCTCTGGCCAAGTTGATACTTGTGACTCCAAGAGGGAGTATTTATGCTCGATAGTGGGTTCATGCCTCCATTAAATCTGGGACAATGACGAGAAAGTTCTAAGGTTGTGGATGTCTTGTTGCCACTAGGGATAAAACATCGATGCTTTGTCTAAGGATATTTGTGTTGATTACATTACGCACCATACTTAATGCAATTGTCTGTTGTTTGCAACTTAATACTGGAAGGGGTTCGGATGATAACCTGAAGGTGGACTTTTTAGGCATAGATGCATGCTGGATAGCGGTCTATGTACTTTATGATTGGCATACGTGTTTTATGTATACATTTGCATCGTGTACTATGTATTTATATTATGTAGATGATATGGATTTTGGACATATGCCTTTTCCAATACTGTTTTGTAATCATGCGTGTGTAGCATATTTTGCATAAGAAGGTATTACCATAATTATATTATATCCCCATGACATGCGTTTTGTGGTGATATATCCCTTTGCCATGGAATACATTTTGTTGTAATATCATATCGTGGTCCAAACTATTTTGTTGCGGTAGCCTTTCGCCATTAAATGAATATTGTTGCTATAGGCTATGGCCATGATATTATATTCGTCTCAACATGTTATTGCGATGCTCAAGATCTTGTGGCATTAAGCTATCTCCACGAAACAAATTGTGGCATTAGGTGTGTGCTGCCTCGGGGAAAAATGTGGCGACTTAGACACATGATTGTTGCAATAGCACACTTTATTGCCACAATTGTTTTTTCGTGGCGATAACCTATTGCCATACGTCCAATTGCAACGGCTGCCAACGAAAGTCATTTCGTGGCGATAGATATCTATTGCCACAAATCAGTACATATTGCCACAAATAGTTTCGTTGCAATAGGCCCGAATCCTTGTAGTGCAAGTAATGTCTTTGATAGTAAAATCAATACTAGATTTGGATTACTGCGCAGAAACAGATTTCTTGCTGTCACGAATTTGGGCAGGGTTCTCTGTAGGTAACTCAGAAAAATCTGCCAATTTACGTGCGTGATCCTCAGATATGTACGCAAATTTCATTCAATTTGGGCATTTTCATCTGAGCATGTCTGGTGCCTCAAAAAAATTCGTCTTTACGGACTGTTCTGTTTTGACAGATTCTGCCTTTTATTTCGCATTGCCTGTTTTGCTATGTTTGATGAATTTCTTTGTTCCATTAACTTTCAGTAGCTTTGTGCAATGTCCAGAAGTGTTAAGAATGAATATGTCACCTCTGAATATATGATTTTTCAATTATTCACTAACCCTCTAATGAGATTGTTTTAAGTTTGGTGTGGAGGAAGTTTTCAAGGGTCAAGAGAGGAGGATGATACAATATGATCAAGAAGAGTGAAAATTCTAAGCTTGGGGATGGCCCCAGCGTTCATCCCTGCATATTTTAAGAAGACCCAAGCGTCTAAGCTTGGGGATGCCCAAGGCATCCCCTTCTTCATCGACAACTTATCAGGTCACCTCTAGTGAAACTATATTTTTATTCCGTCACATCTTATGTGCTTTACTTGGAGCGTCTGTTTGCTTTTGTTTTTGTTTGAATAAAATCGGATCCTAGCATTCTTTGTTTGGGAGAGAGACACGCTCCGCTGTTTCGTATGAACACATGTGTTCTTAGCTTTATCTTTAATGTTCATTGCGAAAGTTGGACTATTTCATTCATTGTTATATGGTTGGAAACAGAAAATGCCGCATGTGGTAAATGGTATAATGTCTTGAATAATGTGATACTTGGCAATTGTTATGCTCATATAGATCATGTTTAAGCTCTTGCATCATGTACCTTGTACCCATTAATGAAGAACTACATAGAGCTTGTTAAAATTTGGTTTGCATGATTGAACTCTAGAGTCTAGATATTTTCTGGTTAAGGTGTTTGAACAACAAGGAGACAATGTAAAGTCTTATAATACTTACAATATGTTCATATGTGAGCTTTGCTGCACCTTTTATACTTGAGTTTGCTTCAAACAACCTTGCTAGCCTAGCCTTGTATTGAGAGGAATTCTTCTCGTGCATCCAAATCCTTGAGCCAAATACTATGCCATTTGTGTCCACCATACCTACCTACCACATGGTATTTCTCTGCCATTCCAAAGTACATTACTTGAGTGCTACCTTTAAAAAATTTATTCTTTGCCTTTGCAATATATAGCTCATGGGAAAAATAGCCTTAAAAACTATTGTGGTGAAGAATATGTACTTATGTGTCTTATTTCTTAATAAGTTGCTTGTTGAGCGGTAACCATGTTTCTGGGCACGCCATCAACTTTTACACCTTTGTTGAATATCATGTGAGTTGCTATGCATGTTCGTCTTGTCTGAAGTAAGGGCGATTTTCATGATCAAATGGTTTGAGTATGCATATTGTTAGAGAAGAACATTGGACCGCTAACTAAAGCCATGATCCATGGTGGAAGTTTTAGTTTGGACAACTAATCCTCAATCTCTTATGAGAATATTAATTGTTGTTGAATGCTTATGCATTAAAGAGGAGTCCATTATCTGTTGTCTATGTTGTCCCGGTATGGATGTCTAAGTTGAGAATAATCAAAAGCGAGAAATCCAATGCGAGCTTTCTCCTTAGACCTTTGTACGAAGCGGCATAGAGGTACCCCTTTGTGACACTTGGTTGAAACATATGCTATGCAATGATAATCCATGTTAATCCAAGCTAATTAGGACAAGGTGCGAGCACTATTGGTATACTATGCATGAGGCTTGTAACTTATAAGATATCTTATACATAACACATATGCTTTATTACTACCGTTGACAAAATTGTTTCTATGTTTTCAAAATGAAAAGCTCTAGCACAAATATAGTAATCCATGCTTCCCTCTGCGAAGGGCCATTCTTCTACTTTATTGTTGAGTCAGTTTACCTACTTCTTTCTATCCCAGAAGCAAACACTTGTATCAACTGTGTGCATTGATTCTTACATGTTTACCTATTGCACCTGTTATATTACTTTGTGTTGACAATTATCCATGAGATAAATATGTTGAAGTTGAAAGCAACCGCTGAAACTTATATCTTCCTTTGTGTTGCTTCAATGCTTTTTACTAAGAATCTATTGCTTTATGAGTAACTCTTATGCAAGTCTTATTGATGCTTGTCTTGAAAGTACTATTCATGAAAAGTCTTTGCTATATGATTCATTTGTTTACCCATTATCTTCATCATTGTTTTGAATCGCTGCATTCATCTCATATGCTTTACAATAGTATGATCAAGATTATGATAGCATGTCACTTCAGAAATTATCTTTGTTATCGTTTACCTACTCGAGGGCGAGTAGGAACTAAGCTTGGGGATGCTTGATACGTCCCAAACGTATCTATAATTTCTTATGTTCCATGCTACTTTTATGATGATACTCACATGTTTTATACACATTATATGTCATTATTATGCATTTTCCGGCACTAACCTATTGACGAGATGCCGAAGAGCCGATTGTTGTTTTCGCTGTTTTTGGTTTCAGAAATCCTACAAAGGAAATATTCTCGGAATTGGACGAAATCAACGCCCAGGGGCCTATTTTTCCACGAAGCTTCCAGAAGACCGGAGGAGATACGAAGTGGGACCACGGGGCGCCGCCACACTAGGGCGGCGCGGCCTAAGAGGGGCCCGTGCGGCCCTAGCGTGTGGGGCCCCCGTGACACCCCCTGACCTACCCTTCCGCCTACTTAAAGCCTTCGTCGCGAATACCCCAGTACCGAGAGCCACGATACGGAAAACCTTCCAGAGACGCCGCCGCCTCCAATCCCATCTCGGGGGATTCGGGAGATCGCCTCCGGCACCCTGCCGGAGAGGGGAATCATCTCCCGGAGGTCTCTTCATCGCCATGATCGCCTCCGGATCGATGTGTGAGTAGTTCACCCCTGGACTATGGGTCCATAGCAGTAGCTAGATGGTTGTCTTCTCCTCATTGTGCTATCATGTTAGATCTTGTGAGCTGCCTATCATGATCAAGATCATCTATTTGTAATGCTACATGTTGTGTTTGTTGGGATCCGATGAATATTGAATACTATGTCAAGTTGATTATCAATCTATCATATATGTTGTTTATGTTCTTGCATGCTCTCCGTTGCTAGTACAGGCTCTAGCCAAGTTGATACTTGTGACTCCAAGAGGGAGTATTTATGCTCGATAGTGGGTTCATGCCTCCATTAAATGCGGGACGGTGACAAAAAGTTCTAAGGTTGTGGATGTGCTTGTTGCCACTAGGGATAAAACATCGATGCTTTGTCTAAGGATATTTGTGTTGATTACATTACACACCATACTTAATGCAATTGTCCGTTGTTTGCAACTTAATACTGGAAGGGGTTCGGAGGATAACCTCGAAGGTGGACTTTTTAGGCATAGATGCATGCTCGGATAGCGGTCTATGTACTTTGTCGTAATGCCCCGATTAAATCTCATAGTACTCATCATGATATATGTATGTGCATTGTTATGCCTTCTTTATTTGTCAATTGCCCAAGCTGTAATTTGTTCACCCAACATCCGTTTATCTTATGGGAGAGACACCACTAGTGAACTGTGGACCCCGGTCCTATTCTTTACATCCGAAATACAATCTACTGCAATTGTTCTTTACTTGTTCTTCGCAAACAAACATCATCTTCCACACTATACATCTAATCCTTTGTTTAACAGCAAGCCGGTGAGATTGACAACCTCACTGTTACGTTGGGGCAAAGTACTTTGATTGTGTTGTGCAGGTTCCACATTGGCGCCGGAATCCCTGGTGTTGCGCCGCACTACACTCCGCCACCAACAACCTTCACGTGCTCCTTGACTCCTACTGGTTCGATAACCTTGGTTTCTTACTGAGGGAAAACTTGCTGATGTGCGCATCACACCTTCCTCTTGGGGTTCCCAACGGACGTGTGCATTACACGCCATCAATTTCACAAGTGATGACGCGCCCTCCGTGGTGATGTATTTCCCATTCCAAGTTGGGAGTTTCCAGGCGCATTTGTCTTTGGCAATCAAATCTTCTTATCCTACGAACCGAGAGTGGAAGCCAAGGTATCTCAATGGGAAAGCTATCCTCGCCGGGATTCCCTCAAGATTTTCATCAACGTTAATATCCCCATACTTAATGGGGAAGACAAAGCGTTTTTAGAATTTGGCCCACAAACATTTTGACCTCATCAAACCTTTCGATGATGCGTGGATGCTGATACGTCTCCGACGTATCGATCATTTCTTATGTTCCATGCCACATTATTGATGATATCTACATGTTTTATGCACATTATATGTCATTATTATGCGTTTTCCGGAACTAACCTATTGACGAGATGCCGAAGTGCCAGTTCCTGTTTTCTGCTGTTTTTGGTTTCAGAAATCCTAGTAAGGAAATATTCTCGGAATTAGATGAAATCAACGCCCAGAGTCTTATAATTGGACGAAGCTTCTAGAACACCCGAGAGCCGCCAGAGGGAAGCCCTGGGGGCCCCACACAACACCCTGGCGCGGCCAGAGGGGGGCCGCGCCCCCTAGTGTGTGGGCCCACCAGGCCCCCTCCGAGGCTGCCCTTCCGCCTACTTAAGGTCTCCGTCGCGAAAACCCTATCACGTTCGACGAAACCAGAGAAAACCTTCCAAAGCCGCCGCCATCGCGAAGCCAAGATCTGGGGGACAGGAGTCTCTGTTCCGGCACGCCACCGGGACGGGGAAGTGCCCCCGCAAGGCTCCTCCATCGACACCACCACCATCTTCATCAACGCTGCTGTCTCCCATGAGGAGGGAGTAGTTCTCCATCGAGGCTCGGGGCTGTACCGGTAGCTATGTGGTTCATCTCTCTCCTATGTACTTCAATACAATAATCTCATGAGCTGCCTTACATGATTGAGATTCATATGATGATGCTTGTAATCTAGATGTCATTATGCTAGTCAAGTGGGTTTTACTTATGTGATCTCCGGAGACTCCTTGTCCCACATGTGTAAAGGTGACAGTGTGTGCACCGTGTGGGTCTCTTAGGCTATATTTCACAGAATACTTATTCACTGTTATGAATGGCTGATACGTCTCCGACGTATCGATAATTTCTTATGTTCCATGCCACATTATTGATGATATCTACATGTTTTATGCACACTTTATGTCATATTCGTGCATTTTCTGGAACTAACCTATTAACAAGATGCCGAAGTGCCAGTTCCTTTTTTCTGCTGTTTTTGGTTTCAGAAATCCTAGTAACGAAATATTCTCGGAATTGGACGAAATCAACGCCCAGGTTCCTATTTTCACGGAAAAGCCACGGTACGAGAAACCTTCCAGAGCCGCCGCCATCGCGAAGCCAAGATCTGGGGGACAGGAGTCTCTGTTCCGGCACGCCGCCGGGACGGGGAAGTGCCCCCGGAAGGCTCCTCCATCGACACCACCGCCATCTTCATCAACGCTGCTGTCTCCCATGAGGAGGGAGTAGTTCTCCATCGAGGCTCGGGGCTGTACCGGTAGCTATGTGGTTCATCTCTCTCCTATGTGCTTCAATACAATAATCTCATGAGCTGCCTTACATGATTGAGATTCATATGATGATGCTTGTAATCTAGATGTCATTATGCTAGTCAAGTGGGTTTTACTTATGTGATCTCCGGAGACTCCTTGTCCCACGTGTGTAAAGGTGATAGTGTGTGCACCGTGTGGGTCTCTTAGGCTATATTTCACAGAATACTTATTCACTGTTATGAATGGCGTAGTGAAGTGCTTATTTATATCTCTTTATGATTGCAATGTGTTTTGTATCACAATTCATCTATGTGCTATTCTAGTGATGTTATTAAAGTATTCTATTCCTCCTGCATGGTGTAAAGTGGACAGGGTGTGCATCATGTAGTTCTTGGCGTAGTTTATGATCGTGATCTCTTATGGATTGTGAAGTTAACTATTACTATGATGGTATTGATGTGATCTATTTGGTTATGTTGATCTATCTTGCACTCTAAGGTTATTTAAATATGAACATTGAATTGTGGAGCTTGTTAACTCCGGCATTGAGGGTTCGTGTAATCCTACGCAATGGTGTTCATCATCCAACAAGAGTGTAGAGTATGCATTTATCTATTCTGTTATGTGATCAAAGTTGAGAGTGTCCACTAGTGAAAGTCTAATCCCTAGGCCTTGTTCCTAAATATCGCTATCGCTGCTTGTTTACTTGTTTTATTGCGTTACTACTGTTGCGTTACTACTGCTTGTTTACTCGTCCTGGGCAAAGTACTTTTCCGGTGCCGTTGCCACTTGCTCATACTTATTTATACCACCTCGTATTTCACTATCTCTTCGCCGAACTAGTGCACCTATTAGGTGTGTTGGGGACACAAGAGACTTCTTGCTTTATGGTTGCAGGGTTGCATGAGAGGGATATCTTTGACCTCTTCCTCCCTGAGTTCGATAAACCTTGGGTGATCCACTTAAGGGAAACTTGTTGCTGTTCTACAAACCTCTGCTCTTGGAGGCCCAACACTGTCTACAAGAATAGAAGCACCAGTAGACATCAAGCTATTTTCACGGCGCCGTTGCCGGGAGGAAAGGTAAAAGGTACTCACACTCCGGATCTCGGCTACTAAGCTATTTTCGCCGTTGTAAGTACTCGAAGCTATTTCCTTTAGATCCTGCAATTGCATCTTTTTGTTTCTTGTTTACACTAGTTAGGCATAATGGACAACAATGAGCTTCTTATTATTTTTCCTGATTTAAGACATGGATGGTTTGATGCGAAAATTAAAAAACCCATGGAACATATTAGTATGAACACTTTGAATACCATTGTTGCTAACGATATAGAAAATTCTAAGCTTGGGGAAGCTGGTTTTCATGATCTTTTTAGTCCCCCAAGCATTGAGGAGAAAATTTACTTTGATGATACTTTGCCTCCTATTTATGATGATTATAATGATATTGGTCTTTTAGTACCGCCTGTTATGGATGATAAATTAGATTATGATTACAATATGCCTCCTATATTTGATGATGAGAATAATAATGATAGCTACTTTGTTGAATTTGCTCCCACTATAAATTGATTATGCTTATGTGGAGAGTAATAATTTTATGCATGAGACTCATGATAAGAATGCTTTATGTGATAGTTATATTGTTGAGTTTGCTCATGTTGCTACTGAAAGTTATTATGAGAGAGGAAAATATGGTTGTAGAAATTTTCATGTTACTAAAATGCCTCTCTATGTGCTGAAATTTTTGAAGCTACACTTGTTTTATCTTCCTATGCTTGTTACTTTGCTCTTCATGAACTTGTTTATTTACAAGATTCCTATGCATAGGAAGCATGTTAGACTTAAATTTGTTTTGCATTTGCCTCTTGATGCTCTCTTTTGCTTCAACTAATATTTCTTGCGAGTGCATCATTAAAACTGCTGAGCCCATCTTAATGGCTATAAAGAAAGAACTTCTTGGGAGATAACCCATGTGTTTATTTTGCTACAGTACCTCTATTTTATATTTGTGTCTTGGAAGTTGTTACTACTGTAGCAACCTCTCCTTATCTTAGTTTTGTTGCATTGTTGTGCCAAGTAAAGTCTTTGATAGTAAGGTTCATACTAGATTTAGATCACTGCACAGAAACAGATTTCTTGCTGTCACGAATCTGGGCCTAATTCTCTGTAGGTAACTCAGAAAATTATGCCAATTTACGTGAGTGATCCTCAGATATGTACGCAACTTTCATTCAATTTGAGCATTTTCATTTGAGCAAGTCTGGTGCCTCGATAAAATCCATCTTTACGGACTGTTCTGTTTTGACAGATTCTGCCTTTTATTTCGCATTGCCTCTTTTGCTATGGTGGATGAATTTCTTTGTTCCATTAATGTCCAGTAGCTTTATGCAATGTCCAAAAGTGTTAAGAATGATTGTGTCACCTCTGAACATGTTAATTTTTATTGTGCACTAACCCTCTAATGAGTTGTTTCAAGTTTGGTGTGGAGGAAGTTTTCAAGGGTCAAGAGAGGAGGATGATATACTATGATCAAGAAGAGTGAAAGCTCTAAGCTTGGGGATGCCCCGGAGGTTCACCCCTGCATATTTCAAGAAGACTCAAGCATCTAAGCTTGGGGATGCCCAAGGCATCCCCTTCTTCATCGACAAATTATCAGGTTCCTTCTCTTGAAACTATATTTTTATTCGGCCACATCTTATGTACTTTACTTGGAGCGTCTGTTTGTTTTTGGTTGAATAAATGCTTGTGTGGGAGAGAGACACGCTCCGCTGGTTCATATGAACACATGTGTTCTTAGCTTTTAATGTTCATGGCGAAGGTTGAAACTGCTTCGTTAATTGTTATATGGTTGGAAACGGGAAATGCTACATGTAGTAATTGATAAAATGTCTTGGATAATGTGATACTTGGCAATTGTTGTGCTCATGTTTAAGCTCTTGCATCATATACTTTGCACCTATTAATGAAGAAATACATAGAGCTTGTTAAAATTTGGTTTGCATAATTGGTCTCTCTAAGGTCTAGATAATTTCTAGTAAAGAGTTTGAACAACAAGGAAGACGGTGTAGAGTCTTATAATGTTTACAATATGTCTTTTATGTGAGTTTTTGTTGCGGTCAGAAACCCACCGTCGAGCAACGACTGGCAACACCGTAGAGCCGGGAACAACTAGGGCTGCGGCTGGCCCCAGTCCCTCAGAGCGACGGCCCGCAAAGCCTTCTGGTCACACGCCCGATGCTGTCGCAAGGGCGTGCCACCTGACCTATACCTGGTCAGGAAGGTGTGGATGATGCCTCGCTTAGTTTCCTGCAGGGCACACACGTAAACGTTAAATACGAGCCTCGATCTGCTCTCAGGTTGTCCTGTGAATCGGCTCAAAGAGCCGATCCACCCATGATTCGTACAAGGTGTCCGAATATATGGTGGTCCTGCTTGATCAAGATAAAGCTAATGCGATCTACGACGATTTAGGGTTTTCACCGCATAATCGGATCATCCTACTCACGATTGGGCCTCGCGCTCGCGTACGGTGATCATAAGCCGATCCTAGACAGGGCCTAAAAACCAACACGAGGTTGATCCCCGGAACATCCTGTCTAGGGCTAGCAAACTACACCCTACACACCGCTGGATCCTCCAACCCTTTGTAAGGCCTAACTATTGCGGATATTAAACTAATCCTTGAAGAACAAGGAGCAACCGTAACGGATCGGATCTACTAAACAATGACCAAGCGGGGTGCCACCCCTACACCTAAGATAGGTGTAAGGGCGGCTAGATGCGTAAGGGTTGCACTACGACAGCTTATGATACTAAGAACAATGCTAACCCTAACACATCTAAGATAACTACGTTGCTCGCCATCAAAAAGGCTTCAGCACGAGCAACGCATGAACAACGTAATAAGCTTGTGCTGCCTAGATCGCAAGATGCGATCTAGGCAGCATGGTGCTTACCGGAGAAACCCTCGAGACGAAGGAGTTGGCGATGCGCCGAGATTGGTTGTGTTGAACGTTGGTTGTTGTTTATTCCATAAACCCTAGGTACATATTTATAGTCCAGGGGACTTTCTAATTGAGGCGTGCACCAAACCGTGCACGGGCAAAACTCTAACTCCTAAACTAAGATGCGATCTAATATGTTACAGATACACGGGCAATTTAGCCCAACTTGGTATAAAAGGCCGATTCACATATTTCTTCTATGTATATTCTTCAAATCCATCTTCAATCGCGGCCCACCTCAGACTTGGTCAAATTCTGGTGATAACACATGCCCCCCTGGTTTTGGAAATGACATTTCCAAAATCATTATGCTTTTTCTTCATCGGGTCATGTCATGGCGCCTTGCCTCCTTGACTTTATCACCGACCTAAAGAATTCATCTTAAACTGAAGGAATGTCTTCACTTAACTTTGCCGATAGCTAGAGTCAAGCACTCCCCGAAAGAGCCGATGGTACTACATCAGCCTCTACAATAAAACGGGAGCAGGGCCAACCTAACTGCCCTTCCAAACGGTAACCTGCGCCCCTCGTCTGAGAAACTTAGATCCCCAAATCGCCGCCCCGGCAGTTCCACGAATCTCAGATCTCAGCTGCGCCGTCCCAATTCCTCAGCGCACCCAATGGCGGAATCATCCAACGCTGACGCCATGGTCTCCGGTCTGAAGGTAATCCTCGACAGCCCTCTTGTCATGCGCACCAATGTTAGGAGTGAACAGAAAACACCTGAATTAATGCTCTATTCCGCTATCAATTTTAGGTCTCAGACATCCTGTTGCCACATCCTTCTCTCGCAAATTCTATGTGCCTCGGTCCTCGTTCTTCCGAGAGTCCTGCTCTCTTAATTTCCTGCGAAGCTAACAGAATCCCCTTCGTGAACCAGAACTTAGATCTGACCTCATGGGCCGACTGTCTGCGAGCCTGGCCTAATCCTCCTGAAGGTTGGGTGGTATGGTATAATAGAGTATCCAAAACCCATTATGCAACCTGGGAAGCCATAGGAATAGCTGATGCCCTGTCATTATCATTATCTCCTCTCGAGAAGAATGAAAATATTCTGAAAACCATCGGCTATTTCTGGTCTGACGCACTGAACTGCTTCATGTTCGGCCATGGCCCTATGACACCAACCCTGCTGGATGTAGCCATGATCACAGGCCTAGACGTCGCGTCCCCAAGCCCTTCTGCATTCAAACTGCCGAGAGTCCCTTTCACCCTTTCTTCTAAAAAAGAGTGTACCAGCTGGGGAGCCTACCTCAAACGTTATATGAAGACCAAAGGTCCTGTGACAGAGAGAGCATACGGCCTTCCTGAACTTCTGGTTAGAGCATTTTATCTTCTGTGGCCCATCCCTTGCCCCTACCAAGAATTACCTTTCCCTGGCCTATGAACTGGCTAAAGGCACCCAACTCGGCCTAGGCAAATTGTTTCTTGGAGAGGTCTATCGATCTCTTCAACTGATGTCTGTCAAACTGTTCTCTCAAAAGACAGTTAAAACCGGCGGTCCCTGGTGGTTTATTCAGCTATGGGCGCAGCTATACTTTCATACCCAGATCCCCGACTTCCCACCTTTGACCTCCTGCACCTTTCCGGATGCCAACGGAAAGGATATCCGATGCACCAGCTATGGCCAAGCTTTGTATGGTCTCCCAGGCAGCAGGCTGATCCCTAAGGAAGCAGCAGGGTGGTTCAAGATCTTCTTTCAAGGTTTAGACAACCCCCTGTTCTTTCCTTATACTGAACCGGAGAATTTTGAAAATCCAGTCTCCTTTCGATTGGATAATTTTGCCGATGACGCCAGCACCCAGCATCTGTATTCCATCATGATTCGTCCTTGCTTCCTCCCTGTCGGCATGAGTACCTCAAACCGGATCATCAAACCTGGCTATGAGTGTTATCGACCGGTAGTGGCAGCCCGACAGCTCGGCCTTGGGCAGGTGCCTCCACACTTCTTCTTGCACCATCTGACAGCAAGCAGAGCTGAACTGCCTGACATCCTTACGGGCCAAAGGTGTTATACCTTCTTTGATGCTTTGGCCATTCTCATTCCCCACGACCTCCGTTTCTCCTTCACTACTGATGGTTTCGAGACTTGGTGGTCCATGTGGAAGACCCATGTCTTCAGAAGGGCCTTAGGACCGCTGTTGAGACAACTTGATGCCGAGTATGACATCCCTGCAGACCAGGTACCATCACTCAAAATATTTCTTGCAACCGCTTATGATGATTGTTTGCGGCCTGACCCCATTTCCTGACAGCAACAAGACGGCCCGACTCCCACGCAAGCCGATGGCTCCCCCTTCGTATTCCTTCCTCCAGCCCCAGTGGTTCTCTTCTGCCAGAACTCGCCACCTCTGAAGAAAATCATAATGCAGAGTCAGCCGATTTTACCGAAATCGGCTCCCAAGAGTAAAGTATCTTCAGGTTCAGTTGCCCCCCGAGCCTCGACTCAGGCGAGGACGGCAGTGAGAAAGGTGGCTGCCAGGAAGACCCTAAAACGCAAAGCTCCTGCCCAGGAAAGCCTGCACGTAAGTTGATCCGTGTCTTGACCGACCACATTTGCCTTTCCAACCTTTGTAACATGGTTGTACCTCTTCTTTCAGGCTTCCACTAAAGAGAACTCCAGTGAGGGAGCACAGTCCAGTCCAAGGGACTCCTCCTCAGATGATACAGAAAGATCCACCACACAGAGCCAGACGGACTCGCCAACGTCGGCTTCTAAGAGGAGGTCGACTCCCGAACCTGCTGTCCTTCAGGCTCCGATCCAAACGGGGTCACGCATGAAGCGTAGATGCGTCAAAAGGGCTCGCACAGGCCCTCAAGTCTCCTCGCCGAGCCAGGGAGTTTCAAATGTAATTGCCTCAACAGCTCGTGTTTCACATCGTCTCGCTGCTAGCTGGATTGCCTCACCATTTCCCTTGCAGACTAATGGGACCTCTAGCGGGGATGTTGAAGAGTTGCCGATGCCATCGGCTACCCTTGGCCTACCCAACTCGCCAAGCGTGACTGACCAAGTGGCTAACCTGGCCCAAACTACCGCAAAGCCGATTGTCACAACCTCGGCTTCCCTTCCTTTCTTGGGGGAGGTAAGATTCATTCTCCCGGGCCCACTCTTTTCCTCTGTCGCATGCTCATGCTGCTCTTGCTCGTCTGTCAGGGGTGTGACCCTTCAAGCTTGCTGACGTTCGATCCCAACTCCATCGAGCCAGCTGTTTCCAAAGCAGGTTCCAAAGCAGGTGAAGAGCTGGACCCTAGCGCGGTCGATGGCCCGCTCCAGCGACTCAAAGTTTTGCTCTCCTCCTCGGTCGAAACCCTGGTCGAGAACCCCGAGGCCATCAAGGGTCTCCTCGAGGACATCCAGCCCCGTCTCCCAGTAACGCTGCAAGTTAAGCTTTGGCCGGCAGTGACTTTGTCAGTTTTCAGGTCAAGGGTGCAGTCGGCTCGTCAAAGGATTACTCTTCGCCGTGCCCAACTCCCGTTGAGAGCCGATATTGCAGGCAAATGTCAACGGCTCAACGAGAAGAAAGCCGCTTTAGACGCCAAGACCGCCACTTCCACCCGTAGTGTCAGACTCGAGACCTTGTGCAAGGAGCTGGAAGACCTTGAAAAGAGGACCAGGGAGACCAAACAACTTATCCAGGATGAGAAAACCCTCATTGCTCGCTCCCAAGAGGAAGCAAAAGGTCTCACAGCTGATCTGAAGACCGACCTGGCTGAAATTCGTGCTCTGAGCAGCCAGCTGGTGATGGGGAGGGACGAGGATGACGAGGCCGAGATCGCCGAGGTGGATCGAATCCGTGCCGATGCTCTTCGCGCCCTTGATGCTTTTCTTCAGTAGGGCTTCTTTGTGTGGACTGATGCATGTAAACTTGCTTCACTGTAAGGTTGACCGCCGTGTAAACTGATGAATGCCCCGATTTGTTTTGTTTCTTTAGTTTTTTTTTACTGGCCGATTTCCCTACCAGCCACCAATATTTCTCCGCACATGCTTAACAATGTCGCGTATGCTCATATGCCTAGGTGCCCCCCGAGCCGATTCTGCCAGGTAACTGCTGAAATCGGCTCTATGGTTGGCCAAGGTACTACGATGTGAACGTCGGCTTTGTTAGGAACGCAATGGATTTTTTTCCAGTGCATCAGCCGACTTCAGGTGAGAACCCCTTCCACCTGATGCCATGGGAGCGGGTTCTGTGGAAAGAGCCGATGAGGTCGGCTTCGAGGACTGCCTTGATCTCGTCATGCTTCTTCTTGAGCTCGTCAGTCAGGTCCTCATACTTGACCGGAGTGCTTTCCGCCATCTCGGCTGTAGATGGCGATGCGGTGGATGTCGAAGATTGTCCCACCGGGCGTGCCAGAATGTGTTGCGGTCAGAAACCCACCGTCGAGCAACGGCCGGCAACACCGTAGAGCCGGGAACAACTAGGGCTGCGGCTGGCCCTAGTCCCTCGGAGCGACGGCCCGCAAAGCCTTCGGTCACACGCCCGATGCTTGTCGCAAGGGCGTGCCACCTGACCTATACCCGGTCGGGAAGGTGTGGATGATGCCTCGCTTAGTTTCCTGCAGGGCACACACGTAAACGTTAAATACGAGCCTCGATCGGCTCTCAGGTTGTCCTGTGAATCGGCTCAAAGAGCCGATCCACCCATGATTCGTACAAGGTGTCCGAATATATGGTGGTCCTGCTTGATCAAGATAAAGCTAATGCGATCTACGACGATTTAGGGTTTTCACCGCATAATCGGATCATCCTACTCACGATTGGGCCTCGCGCTCGCGTACGGTGATCGTAAGCCGATCCTAGACAAGGCCTAAAAACCAACACGAGGTTGATCCCCGGAACATCCTGTCTAGGGCTAGCAAACTACACCCTACACGCCGCTGGATCCTCCAACCCTTTGTAAGGCCTAACTATTGCGGATATTAAACTAATCCTTGAAGAACAAGGAGCAACCGTAACGGATCGGATCTACTAAACAATGACCAAGCGGGGTGCCGCCCCTACACCTAAGATAGGTGTAAGGGCGGCTAGATGCGTAAGGGTTGCACTACGACAGCATATGATACTAAGAACAATGCTAACCCTAACACATCTAAGATAACTACGTTGCTCGCCATCAAAAGGCTTCAGCACGAGCAACGCATGAACAACGTAATAAACTTGTGCTGCCTAGATCGCAAGATGCGATCTAGGCAGCATGGTGCTTACCGGAGAAACCCTCGAGACGAAGGAGTTGGCGATGCGCCGAGATTGGTTGTGTTGAACGTTGGTTGTTGTTTATTCCATAAACCCTAGGTACATATTTATAGTCCAGGGGACTTTCCAATTGAGGCGTGCACCAAACCGTGCACGGGCAAAACTCTAACTCCTAAACTAAGATGCGATCTAATATGTTACAGATACACGGGCAATTTAGCCCAACTTGGTATAAAAGGCCGATTCACATATTTCTTCTATGTATATTCTTCAAATCCATCTTCAATCGCGGCCCACCTCAGACTTGGTCAAATTCTGATGATAACAGTTTTGCTGCACCGTTCATCCTTGTGTTTGTTTCAAATAACTTTGCTATCCTAAACCTTGTATCGAGAGGGAATACTTCTCATGCATCCAAAATCCTTGAGCCAACCACTATGCCATTTGTGTCCACCATACTGATACGTCTCCGACGTATCGATAATTTCTTATGTTCCATGCCACATTATTGATGATATCTACATGTTTTATGCACACTTTATGTCATATTCGTGCATTTTCTGGAACTAACCTATTAACAAGATGCCGAAGAGCCAGTTGATATTTTCTGTTGTTTTTGGTTTCAGAAATCCTAGTAACGAAATATTCTCGGAATTGGACGAAATCAACGCCCAGGGTCCTATTTTGCCACGAAGCTTCCAGAAGACCGACGGAGAGTCGAAGTGGGGCCACGAGGCGCCACCACACTAGGGCGGCGCGGCCTAGGTCTTGGCCGCGCCAGCCTGGCGTGTGGGGCCCTCGTGTGGCCCCCCGCGTTGCCCTTCCGCCTACTTAAAGCCTCCGTCGCGAAACCCCCAGTGCCGAGAGCCACGATACGGAAAACCTTCCGGAGACGCCGCCGCCGCCAATCCCATCTCGGGGGATTCACGGAGATCTCCTCCGGCACCTCGCCGGAGAGGGGATTCATCTCCCGGAGGACTCTTCACCGCCATGGTCGCCTCCGGAGTGATGAGTGAGTAGTTCACCCCTGGACTATGGGTCCATAGCAGTAGCTAGATGGTTGTCTTCTCCTCATTGTGCTTCATTGTTGGATCTTGTGAGCTGCCTAACATGATCAAGATCATCTATCCGTAATGCTATATGTTGTGTTTGTCGGGATCCGATGGATAGAGAATACTATGTTATGTTAATTATCAAGTTATTACCTATGTGTTGTTTAAGATCTTGCATGCTCTCCGTTATTAGTAGAGGCTCTGGCCAAGTTTTCGCTATTAACTCCAAGAGGGAGTATTTATGCTCGATAGTGGGTTCATGTCTCCGTGAATGCGGGGAGTGACAGAAACCCCTAAGGTTATGGATGTCTTGTTGCCACTAGGGATAAAACATTGATGCTATGTCCGAGGATGTAGTTATTGATTACATTACGCACCATACTTAATGCAATTGTCTGTTGTTTTGCAACTTAATACTGGAAGGGGTTCGGATGATAACCTGAAGGTGGACTTTTTAGGCATAGATGCATGCTGGATAGCGGTCTATGTACTTTGTCGTAATCCCCAATTAAATCTCACTATATTTATCATGACATGTATGTGCATTGTTATGCCCTCTCTATTTGTCAATTACCCGACTGTAATTTGTTCACCCAACATGCTTTTATCTTATGGGAGAGACACCTCTAGTGAACTGTGGACCCCGGTCCATTCTTTTATACTTGAAATACAAATCTACTCGCAATACTTGTGTTACTTGTTTTCTTGCAAACAATCATCTTCCACACAATACGGTTAATCCTTTGTTACAGCAAGCCGGTGAGATTGACAACCTCACTCGTTTCGTTGGGGCAAAGTACTTTGGTTGTGTTGTGCAGGTTCCACGTTGGCGCCGGAATCTCCGGTGTTGCGCCGCACTACATCCCGCCGCCATCAACCTTCAACGTGCTTCTTGACTCCTACTGGTTCGATTAAACCTTGGTTTCTTACTGAGGGAAACTTGCCGCTGTGCGCATCACACCTTCCTCTTGGGGTTCCCAACGGACGTGTCAACTACACGCATCACATACCTACCTACTACATGGTATTTCTCCGCCATTCCGAAGTAAATTGCTTGAGTGATACCTTTAAATAATTCAAAATTTATCACCTCTGATTTGTGTCAATGTTTTATAGCTCATGAGGAAGCATGTGGTGTTTTATCTTTCGATCTTGTCATTTACTTCTGACAGACTTTCATAATGGACTAGTGGCTTCATCCGCTTATCCAATAATTTTGCAAAAAGAGTCGGCAATGGGGTTCCCAGCCCCAATTAATTAACTTTCATTAATAATTCTCTTCACATGTTTTGCTCGATTCATCGAGTAAGCAACTTAATTTTGCAAATAGACACTCCTCCATGGTATGTGAATGTTGGAAGGCACCCGAGGATTCGGTTAGCCATGGCTTGTGTAAGCAAAAGGTTGGGAGGAGTGTCATCCATAAATAAAGAAAAACTAAACTAAAGTACATGTGTAAACAAAAGAGAAGAGGGATGATCTACCTTGCTTCGGTAGAGATAACGTCCTTCATGGGAGCCGCTCTTGAAAGTCTGGTTGATGAGGTAGTTAGAGTGCCCACTACCATTCGTTGACAACAACAAACACCTCTCAAAATTTTACTTTTATGCTCTCTTTATGTTTTCAAAATCAAAGCTATAGCACAAATATAGCAATCAATGCTTCCCTCTGCGAAGGGCCATTCTTTTACCTTTTATGTTGAGTCAGTTCATCTATCTCTCTCCACCTCAAGAAGCAAACACTTGTGTGAACTGTGCATTGATTCCTACATACTTGCATATTGCACTTGTTATATTACTCTATGTTGACAATTATCCATGAGATATACATGTTACAAGTTGAAAGCAACCGCTGAAACTTAATCTTCCTTTATGTTGCTTCAATACCTTTACTATGAATTTATTGCTTTATGAGTTAACTCTTATGCAAGACTTATTGATGCTTGTCTTGAAAGTACTATTCATGAAAAGTCTTTGCTTTATGATTCAGTTGTTTACTCATGTCATTACCATTGTTTTGATCGCTGCATTCATTACATATGCTTACAATAGTATGATCAAGTTTATGATGGCATGTCACTCCAGAAATTATCTTTGTTATCGTTTACCTGCTCGGGACGAGCAGAAACTAAGCTTGGGGATGCCGATACGTCTCCGACGTATCGATAATTTCTTATGTTCCATGCCACATTATTGATGATATCTACATGTTTTATGCACACTTTATGTCATATTCGTGCATTTTCCGGAACTAACCTATTAACAAGATGCCGAAGTGCCGGTTCCTTTTTCTCGCTGTTTTTGGTTTCGAAATCCTAGTAACGAAATATTCTCGGAATTGGACGAAATCAACGCCCGGGTTCCTATTTTCACGGAAAAGCCACGGTACGAGAAACCTTCCGAGCCGCCGCCATCGCGAAGCCAAGATCCGGGGACAGGAGTCTCCGTTCCGGCACGCCGCCGGAACGGGGAAGTGCCCCGGAAGGCTCCTCCATCGACACCACCGCCATCTTCATCAACGCTGCTTGTCTCCCATGAGGAGGGAGTAGTTCTCCATCGAGGCTCGGGGCTGTACCGGTAGCTATGTGGTTCATCTCTCTCCTATGTGCTTCAATACAATAATCTCATGAGCTGCCTTACATGATTGAGATTCATATGATGATGCTTGTAATCTAGATGTCATTATGCTAGTCAAGTGGGTTTTACTTATGTGATCTCCGGAGACTCCTTGTCCCACGTGTGTAAAGGTGACAGTGTGTGCACCGTGTGGGTCTCTTAGGCTATATTTCACAGAATACTTATTCACTGTTATGAATGGCGTAGTGAAGTGCTTATTTATATCTCTTTATTATTGCAATGTGTTTTGTATCACAATTCATCTATGTGCTATTCTAGTGATGTTATTAAAGTATTCTATTCCTCCTGCATGGTGTAAAGTGGACAGGGTGTGCATCATGTAGTTCTTGGCGTAGTTTATGATCGTGATCTCTTATGGATTGTGAAGTTAACTATTACTATGATGGTATTGATGTGATCTATTTGGTTATGTTGATCTATCTTGCACTCTAAGGTTATTTAAATATGAACATTGAATTGTGGAGCTTGTTAACTCCGGCATTGTCCTTCTGAAAACTTCCTCCGCACCAAACTCGGTAAACAACTTCATTAGAGGGTTAGTGCATAATAAAAATTCACATGTTCAGAGGTGGCATAATCGTTCTTAACACTTCTGGACATTGCACAAAGCCACTGACATTAATGGAGCAAAGAAATTCATCCATCAATGAGCAAAAGAGGCACACAAATAAAGGAGATCGGTCAAAACGGAATCACCGTAAAGATGGGATTTTATTGAGGCACCAGACTTACTCAAATGAACATGCTCAAATTGAATGAAAGCTGCGTATATATCTGAGGATCACGCACCGTAAATTGGCATATTTTTCTGAGCTACCTACAGGAGGCAGGTCGAAATTCGTGACAAGAAGAAACTGCTTTGCAATAATCCAAATCTAGTATGAACCTTACTATCAACGACTTTACTTGGCACAACAATGCACAAAACTAAGATAAGGAGAGTGCTGCAGTAGTAAACAATCCCCAAGAC
>NC_061510.1:240937402-240984826 GCF_022539505.1 Lolium rigidum | reverse complement strand
CCCTCTAGGTGCGGATCCTTTCGGAGGGTTCGTGTAATCCTACGCAATGGTGTTCATCATCCAACAAGAGTGTAGAGTATGCATTTATCTATTCCGTTATGTGATCAAAGTTGAGAGTGTCCACTAGTGAAAGTCTAATCCCTAGGCCTTGTTCCTAAATATCGCTATCGCTGCTTGTTTACTTGTTTTACTTGCGTTACTACTGCTGCGTTACTACTTGCTTGTTTCTCGTCCTGGGCAAAGCACTTTTACGGTGCCGTTGCCACTGCTCATACTTATTTATACCACCTGTATTTCACTATCTCTTCGCCGAACTAGTGCACCTATTAGGTGTGTTGGGGACACAAGAGACTTCTTACTTTGTGGTTGCAGGGTTGCATGAGAGGGATATCTTTGACCTCTTCCTCCACGAGTTCGATAAACCTTGGGTGATCCACTTAAGGGAAACTTGCTTCGTTGTTCTACAAACCTCTGCTCTTGGAGGCCCAACACTGTCTACAAGAATAGAAGCACCAGTAGACATCAATGGCATAGTGAAGTGCTTATTTATATCTCTTTATGATTGCAATGTGTTTTGTATCACAATTTATCTGTGTGCTACTCTAGTGATGTTATTAAAGTAGTTTATTCCTCCTGCACGGTGTAATGGTGACAGTGTGTGCATCGTGTAGTACTTGGCGTAGGCTATGATTGTGATCTCTTGTAGATTATGAAGTTAACTATTGTTATGATAGTATTGATGTGATCTATTCCTCCTTTCGTAGTGTGAAGGTGACAGTGTGCATGCTATGTTAGTACTTGGTTTGGTTATGTTGATCTGTCATGCACTCTAAGGTTATTTAAATATGAACATTGAATATTGTGGAGCTTGTTAACTCCGGCATTGAGGGTTCGTGTAATCCTACACGGTTAGTGGTGTTCATCATCCAACAAGAGGGTGTAGAGTCTAGCATCTATCTATTTATTCTGTTATGTGATCAATGTTGAGAGTGTCCACTAGTGAAAGTATGATCCCTAGGCCTTGTTCCTAAATACTACTATCGCTGCTTGTTTACTGTTTTACTGCATCTTTACTTCCTGCAATATTACTACCATCAACTGCACGCTAGCAAGCAATTTTCTGGCGCCGTTGCTACTGCTCGCATTTATTCATACCACCTGTATTTCACTATCTCTTCGCCGAACTAGTGCACCTATTAGGTGTGTTGGGGACACAAGAGACTTCTTGCTTTGTGGTTGCAGGGTTGCATGAGAGGGATATCTTTGACCTCTTCCTCCCTGAGTTCGATAAACCTTGGGTGATCCACTTAAGGGAAACTTGTTGCTGTTCTACAAACCTCTGCTCTTGGAGGCCCAACACTGTCTACAAGAATAGAAGCACCCGTAGACATCAGATGCCAAGTTTTGTATACCTCCCTTAATGGGCGCCACAAAAAACGCCGCACCTAGAGGGAGGTTCTAAGGATCGAGCCCCTCTATGGAAGCTTGTGAAGAAGGCCATGGGAGGTTGCAAGCTCCAAGATTTTTTTAAGATGATTGATGACGATAATGAATAGGCGGGGTGAAAGATGGTTGCCTTGGTGCAGACCTCTCCCATGCTTGAATGGCAAACCGGCCACTTGAATTAAGGAGGAGGCCCTTGATAGTAAAGCGGAGATACAACATACAAAAAATATGTATTGAAACCCAACGATAGTATGTGTACCGAAATCAACAGAGAGGCACACTTATCTGCCATGCCAAGGGGAGTAAAGGGTGCGTGAACTAGTAGTTTCATGTATAAATGCCCTGAATTTTTGCCTACTCAGCTCTTCATGGTAGCGGTGAATAGTCACATGAATGTACAATGCTTATATATCTTAACAATGATATGTAGGATAATTGCTGTGAAAGTGAAGAGGAAAACAAAAAAAAGGTTCATCTTTTTTTAACTAAGAGAGTCGTTTTTCTCAATAGGAAAACAAGAAAAGGTTCATCTTTTCTTAACTAAGAGAGACGTTTTTCTCAATACGAAAACAAAAAAGGTTTGTGTTTTCTCTTAGTTGGAGAGGTCTTTCTCAATTTTACGAAATGCCTATATTAGTCACACCTTTTCTTCTTATCCTTTATCATGCCAAATGCAAACAATAATTATTGTGGCTTCTCCAAACAACATGATTTGTACATTGTACAACATGATTTGTGGCTTCTCTAAACAACATGCAATGCTTAAGATAAGATTGTCCTATCAACCACTGTACATACCCTAACTACTTGTTGTCTCCAGTTTTAATTGCCTTCATGGAGTTGCAACATAACCACAGAAATTCTTTCTCCAAACAATGGTGAGAACGACCGAAAAAGTTTCTCTCTCCTTTCATTCGATACAAAGAAATACAAGATGTTATCGTCATATCTCCTCGAAGCCCATAGTATTGTGTTTCCACCAAAGTTTGTTTACAATATTAAAAAAAATTCTAAGAGGCTCAAGAAGACGCAAAATTTTCTAATCCTATAAAACAAACAACTCACACATTAAAAATACCAATCCTCTAAAATTTCTACAAAAATTCTTTTGAATCAAAATCCATTATGATCTTATGTTCGAGGGGTGAGGACTTCCAGAGATGTAGAAAATTGATGGGCAGTGTGGGCTGCAGGGTTGGTGTTGGATTTCAACCTCTTATTTTGGTATTTTATTTTATCAATATTGCATCAACATTTTGAAGTTGGAGTTGTTGTATCTAGAAGCTAGGCGACAACAACGCCGATGATGACATTCACGAGAAGGCTTCAGTTGGTTGCACGCTTGGTACTAGGATGGACTCTACCCCACGCTAGGCTTCCGTGGTGCTTCTCTCTCCATCATGACAAAAGGCGCCGAAATAAGAACGGCAATTCCGATGCATGTGTCGTTTATTGGATACATTGGGTTCCGTACAAGTGTTACGGCGATCGATGTGGTGACGTGTGTTAAAGTTGGAGTCATCAATTAGCGAGACGATGGGTGATGACGATAGCAATTATAAGAGGATTCCGAGGGGTGAATCTCCTCAACGTGAGTGTTTGTGTGTAACGTTGTGACCTAGTAAGCTGGTTGTGTCTTGGCTTGGGACTAGCCGTCATAATTTGTGGGTTTTTTTTTTTTTTTGAAATAACCAGGGGTCTGGCTTTCATTGATTAGCAGGGGGAAAAACTTTACATAGATGATACGATGGCGTAATTACGCCTCGGATGACCTGGGAAAAAAGAGAGAAATAAGAAAAGAGAGAGAGGAGCAGGAGTGCGATCGCTCAAGGAGGCTCGAACATGAGCCGTCTCAGAGCTTTGGCATTGGCGAAACTCCATTCTCTGGCCTCGTCACGGATCCATGAGATGATGGTGCGTAGTGGCGATGATTTGCTGCGGAAAATCCTGGCGTTTCGCTCGCTCCAGATCGCCCAGCACACGAGGATGAAGAGGGACGCGACTCCTTTTCTGGCCGGTTGATGACAGTGCTCCATCATCGAATGCCAAACATCCGTCATGGAAGAGTTGTGTCTCCAAACCGACGGATCCAGCGCCGAGCAGTGAGTCCAAGTGGCAACCGACGCCCATATTGACCTGGTGAAAGGGCACTCGAAGAACAAGTGCCATGACGTCTCCAGATTTCTGATGCACATGGGGCAGAAATACGAATTGGGGCACCTGTCTTCGTTGCAAACGATCGGCGCACCAAAGGCGGTTTTGGAGCAACAGCCATGCAAAAACTCGGCATTTGGGCGGTGCCCATGGCGACCAGATCATCGCTGGAGCAATGGAACGGGTTTGCCCCTCGAAGTGGAGGTGGTAGGCGGACGCTGCGGAGTAGCAGCCATCGGTGGTGAGGATCCATCTGATCTTGTCCGGAGTTTCTGGGCGCAGCACGACGGTTTGCAGGGTGCGCCAGAGGTGGAGGAACTCTGGCAGCAGCTCCGGAGGAAAATTCCGACGCATGTCATGGACCCATCTGTGGTCGTTGAGCGCCATGGCGACGGACTTGTTCTTTCTTCTTGATCTATGAAATAGCCGAGGGAATTGCATGCAAAGCGGCGCGTCTCCGAGCCAGGAGGATCGCCAGAACCTGGCACGGTTCCCATCGCCTAAACCGACTCTCGTGGCTTGATGGAAGAGCTCAAGGTCATGCGCGTCGCGGGGAGTTTCCATGCCCACCCAAGGCCGCAGCGGCAGGCTCCATTCATGCCACAGCCAGCGAAGCCGTAGCGCACGGCCAAAGAACTCCAAGTTCGGCACGCCGAGGCCGCCGACGTCCAGCGGCGAGCAAACCGACTTCCACCGTACCTTGCATTTACCCCCCGCGTTGGTTTCTTCCTCGATGTCCCACAGAAAGTTTCTTCGGATCTTGTCAAACTCCTTCAGAAACTTTGGAGGAAGCTTGAGCGCTGTCATGGCGAAGGTCGGGAGCGTGTCGATGACCGAAGTGACGAGGGTTTTGCGTCCACCCGCATTGGTCCAACGCCCCTTCCAAGAGGCGAGATGAGAGCGCGCCCGATCGAGAATGTGTTGAAGATGGACCAGGCGCATCCGGCCGAGGCAAAGCGGCATGCCTAGGTAGCGGATGGGAAACGTGACGCGCTCTCCGGCGAAGGGTGAGAGGACATCGTCGAGGTTGACATTGTTGCATCTGATCGGAGCAATGGAGCACTTGGCGATGTTGATGCGGAGGCCTGTAGCAAGCCCAAAGTCGTGAAGGATCCGGAGGGTGGCCACCACCTCGGCACGCACGGGATTGAGGAATAACACCGCGTCATCTGCGTAGAGGCTTGTGCGGAGCTTGGCCTCCCGAATAGGGAGCGTAGAGAGAACTCCGGCCTCTGTAGCCAGCTGGAGGATCCGTTGGAGCGGATCCAGCGCAAGTATGAAGAGGAGGGGCGACAGAGGGTCGCCCTGGCGTAGCCCACGCCGGTGCCTAATGGGCCTGCCGTTAGTGCCGTTGAGGATGATCTCCGAGGCCGCCGAGGATAGGAGCAGGGAAAGCCAATCCCGCCAGCGGGGTGAGAAACCCAGGCGTTGCAACAGCTCCAGGAGATATTCCCAGGAGACCGAATCGAAAGCCTTTGCGAAATCCAATTTGAAGAGGAGCGATGGCCGTTTGCGACGATGAAGGGTTCTGGCAGTGTTTCTGACGTAGAGGTAGTTGTCATGCAGGGCCCTGTTCTTCAGAAACGCACTTTGCGCCGGAGATATCATCGCACCTATCACCGGCGACAGGCGTCGGGCGAGAACCTTGGCGAAGAGCTTGGCCACGGAGTGTATCAAGCTAATCGGCCTAAAGTCGCTGATCCGCGATGCACCGGCGGACTTGGGGAGCAAGCGGACGAAGGCGCGGTTGAGAGAAGCGAAATCGCCGCCGGCGAGGCGGAAGAGATGTTGAAAAACGGCCATGATTTCGGCCCGATGATACCCCAAGCATCGTCTATAGAAGATGCCGTTAAACCCGTCGGGGCCGGGTGCTTTCTCGGCCGGGGAGTCTTTGATGGCCTCCCAAACTTCCTTAGCCGTGAAAGGGTTGTCGAGGCCGGCGTCGAGCAAGGTGGCAAGGTTCAGCGCCTCCCAGTTCATCGAGCGTTCACGAGGGACCGATGTACCCGAACGGTGTTGAAGTGCTCAAACGGAGCGTCTTCCTTGTCTTTGTGCGTGGTGGCGATGGTCGTGTCCGTAGTTAGCGCTGAGATGAAATTCTTGCGTCGCCTGGAGTTGATTTTCACGTGGAAAAAGCGGGTGTTTGCATCCCCTTCTCGAAGCCATGTGATCCTGGAAGCTTGTCGTCGTCTCGACCTCTCGATCGCGGCGAGGCCCAGCACCCTCCCCTTGAGGGTTTTGCGGAGGTGGAATTCAAGATCAGAGAGAACCACTGCTCTCTGCGCTACGTCCAGCCCGCAGGATGATTTCGTTGGCTAGGTGTAATTGGAATCCGACATCGCCGAGCTGCCCTTTGCTCCATGCTCGCGAGCACGAGCCGTTCTTCCTAGCTTGACACGAAGGCGAGTGAAAGGGTTGGTCGATCGCAGGTCTGCGGACCATGCCGATTTGACCGTGTCGATGAACCCTTCCTCGGCGCGTCCGAAGTTCTCGAACACGAAGCGCGGTTTCCTCGGCGGCGCGCGGATGCGGGGACGAAGTAGGGGGCGGTGATCCGAGTGTGACGACGAGAGGGCTTGGACCGTGCTTGGCGAAAAGAGCGCGTCCCAAGCGACGTTGTAGAAGAAACGGTCGAGGTAAACCAGCGTCGGGTCGGCACGCTCGTTAGACCAAGAGAAGCGGCGATTGGAGCAGCGGAGCTCCATGAGCTCGGATGCATCAATGGCGGCCCGAAATTGGCCCATGAGCCTACGGCAGAAATTCGTGTTGCTTTTGTCCCTCGCCTCATAGATGAGGTTGAAATCCCCCACTATGAGCCACGGCATGCCCGCCGGAGGCCGGATCGCGGCCAGCTCCCGCAGGAAAGCCGGCTTATCCGCATCGACGGAAGGACCGTAGACGACCGTGAACGAGGAAGGAGGAGCCGGAAGAGATCATCGTGGCCGTCGCCGTGACGGAGTGGTTGCGATTTTGCGAGTTTGTCGGCGAGACTACCGCGAGTCCCGGAAAATGGCGATACCACCGCGGGTTTCCTCCGCGAGGAAGGTAGACGAAGTCCTGCCGCGAAGAGCCCGCGATCTCGATAGCTAAAGACCTATCAATGTGATCGAGCTTGGTTTCCTGTAGACGGAGAATCGACGTCTTGGCCGCGGAGGCGAGCTCAGCCACCGCAGGTGCGACGCGCCGGCATGTTGAGGCCCCTCGGGTTCCGGGACAAGATGGGGCGGATTGCTTCACTCATCTTGGAAACCAGGGCGAAATCAGCCGAAGGAGCGAGAAGGCACAAGAGACACGAAGGCAGCAGCGGCAAGCAATTCATGGTGAAAAGGACACAACCAGAGCATACATGTGGGCGGGACGGCGCCCAAGCCGGCCAGCCTCAAACCCGCCGTCCCGGAGTGGAACGGACCACACCAACCCAAACAAGAAACGAAACACCAGGTGAAGCCCGGTGGGCTGCTGCGCTCGTGACTAAGTTGCTAAACATTGAGAAACTAGTTCGCCGGCGCGGCGGCTGCGCTCGCGACGGCCTCGCCGGGCGGCACGGTGCACCGCGTCACGGTCGACACGAGTCGGGATCGCCAAGCCGTCGATGTCAACCTCCGAGAGAGGCTCCTTGAATCGCTCGACGAGGCCGGCCGCCGCCTCCTCGACGCGCCGCTCGTCGCCAGAGATCACGTTCATCTCTTTGGCCGGGCGTAGTGTGGCCCGGCTGCGCCACCGGGGTGGAGTTCGCCGTCTTCGCTTGACGCGGACTACGCTTGGGTGTGGCAGCCACCGCGCCGGGGACGCCGGGTTGAGAGGAGAGGTCCCCGGGATCGCCGCCGGCGGCACCTTGAACGAGCATCTGCGAGGAAGTCCTCCGCCGGCTCCCGCCGCAACGCTTCTCCTGCGAGCTGGCTCGCCCGCCGGCCGCATATCGTCGACCTGCGAGGCAACAACAGAGACCTGCACCGAGTCCTCAGCTGTAGCCACGCCAAAGTCAGAAGTCGCCCACGGATGTGGCACCATTGGCAGGTCGGGGAAGGTCGAAGTGCTGCTGGTGAAGGAGAGGGGCTGGCAGATGGTTGCGGCGCATGCCGCCTCCATCTCCAAGCACATCGGGTCGACCCCCATTGGGCCCCACTCCATGTCGACGTGGTGTGACGAAACAACCAAGTCAGCAAGAGGGTCGGGGGCCACGAGGCCCGTCGTCGTCGCGGGAGCCTTGCCCGTCAGGGGCGCGAGCTCCTTCGTCGAGGTCGCCTCAAAGAGGCGCAGCGGCAGGGGCCCTGTCGTGGGAAGCGGGGGCGGAGGTGGGAGCACAACATCAGAGCCTCGCAGGACGTTGGCTGTTGGCGAAGGGAGCGAAGCAGCTCGCTGACGGTGGCCTGCCGGCGAGCGGCTCCGCTGACGAGCGCCGTCGCGCCCAGAGGAGGAGGAGGCTGGTCCCCTGGGCCGAGCAGGAGCAGCAGCGACGTCGCGCCAGTTCCGGCGCTGACCGGAGGAGTCGCCCTCGTCCTCGCGGCGCTGGTAGGCGGGGAGGTAGCGACACCCGTCGAAGCGGCGGCCGCCGGAGCTCCTCTCCTCGCCGTCCGGTACCCCAAAGCGCCAGGTGTATGGCTGAACCGCGGGGTAGGGAGGCTCGTCCGACGAGGTGGACGAAGGGACCCCACTCTGGCCAGAGGGCGGCGTGCGCGCCTCCCGCACAGTCCAGTCCTCGACGAGGTCGATGTGGATGAGCGCGTCGTAGCGGAGGCATTCAGGCGGCGGCGCCACCTCCCTCCGCGGCGGCGAGAAACCGTTCATCTCCACAACACGTCCTGCATCCTGCGGGAAGACAGAAAAACCATGGTAACCTGGGATGCGGTCGATATTGCGACACCACACCCAGCAGCTGAACAGCTCCGTGTTGTCCTGCGAGTAAGTGCGGCTGTCGAGGCGGTCGACGAGGACGTGGTTGCCGAGCACCTCCTGTGCCCCTTCCCTTGACCACATGTGCATCGGCATCCGCTCGATGCAGATACGAACGTGGAGGTTGTAGGTGAGGTGGACGGCGTGGTCGGACTCCCGCCATGCTTGCAGCAGAAAGGCAGAGCCGTCGACGTGCAGGCGGCCCAGGGCGATGGCGCGGTCGCGGTGGGACGGGTTGTCGAAGAGAACGAAGAAAGCCTCAGGGTGGTGGCGAGTGACCCGCAGTTGGTGCGGCGGCAGGCGGAGATCCTTCTCCAGCGCCTGCCCCACGAGGTGAGGGTTGGCGCAGTGGCGCGCCTCCGTGGCCGTGACGAGGACGCCCCGGCTGCGCAAGTTGAAGATCTGCTGCTCCATGGCGCGGGAGGCGATGATGATCGAGTGGCTTGACGGAGGCGAGGCGCGGCGAGGCGCAGGCTTGGAGGAGATGAGGCGGTCCATGGCTGGCGGTGGCGGCGCGGGGAAGCGGAGTCTCTCGTGCACCGGCCCGCGAGGAGAAGCGGCCTTGCGGAAGAGCGGGCAGCGGCGGCCGGAGGTGTGCCCCCAAGCCCAACAGTCGATGCAGCGAACGGGATCTCTGCAGGCAACCCGACGGTGATTCTTGCTCAGGCATCGGAGGCAGCGGCCCCGGAAGCGCCTTAAAAAGGCCGCTCGCGCGGGATCGAGCTGGGCGTCCGGGCGGCGGAGTGGGGCAGCAGGGATGGGCAGCTGCCCAGCCGGAAGCGGAGGGGAGCGCCCACGCCGGCCGCGCCTCGGGAGAACCACCTCCCAAGGTTGGGTGTTTTCCACGAGCGGGTCGTTGACCGCAGTGGAGGCGTCACAGACCACAATGGACCGAAGGCGCGGTCGAGGCCCATCTTGCACAGAGGCCGGAGCAGCAGCATGGCGGAGCGGCGGGGAGGAGCTGGATCTACCGGATCTGGGGGCGGACCTGAAGGGGGCCGTGGACGGACCAGCAGATCGAGCAGAGCGGTGAGCGACCACCATGGAGTCGCGCTCCGGAAGACCCGCCGCGGCCATGCCGCGGAGAACCAGGGGAGCGGCAGGGGTGCCGGGCGGGCGGGATGCCGGCGCCATCCGCGGCGCGGGTCGGGGCCTCCTCTCTCGCTCTCCTCGCTCGCTCTCACTCCAGGACCGGACGCAGTCGCTACATCAAAGAGTATGTAATTTTGGTTTTCGTGGGGTTTTTGCAACTACGTAATCAAGTTTTTTTTTTTTGTTGCACAGCTCAATCTGTTGACTTGCAGCTCGTTGGCCACACCTGCGTGACGACCGTGTCTTAAGGAGACACTAGCGCGCAACTAAGCCTGACGCCCTGACGTTCGGTAATCCTTATATTTAGCACATGATGCAAAATGCAATGCAAGAGCAAGCAGGTCCATGCTTCCTTCTGCGCCGCCTCGCATACAGACTTGGTCGCTGCATGCGGGTCCCATCCCCAGTAGCAGCAACACCTACCTTGTTCCTTCCCGGCAAAACAACCAGGCAGGCAGACACCCTCTGGTCTGTTCGAAACTTCGAATCAATGTTTTATGGTTGTGTTCAGTTTTAAGTGGACTAATAATTAACTCAATTCTCAATTAGATGATGTAATTAAATTTTAGTTGGTCACGTTACAACTCATGACAAACAGAAATCACAAAACAAATCTAATGGGCAGATCATCTTTTTTAGTTTAGTTGCATCTAAATCATTTACAACTGATAAAATTCTCAGCTGCAATCCTATGTATAACTAAAATAATAGATGCAATCTAACATGCAATTCATACGTGCATGAATTGCGTGTTGGATTTCACCAAAAGCTAACTTAGTTCTTAACTTAGCCAAGAACGGACAGGGTGTTTCTGCACCAGGTGCATATGCACCCTTTATTTGAAATGCATATTAAACATATTTCCAAATGTTAAAAAATTAAAAACAAAAATGCTTCGTGTATACCTTGACATATTACATGTTCACAAAGTTGTTTCAGCAAAAACCGATATGTTTTGTGCCCTGTACTAAAAAGACAAATATTTGGTGTTAAAATAGTCTATTTCTTGAGGCATTATTTGTCTTTTTTACACATGGTACAAAAATTGTTGGTTTTACGTGAAACTTTATGTGTACACATAGAACATGTCCCTCTACATGCTAAATTTTTTTCCTAAATTTTTTTACTTTTTAAAATATGTTTTATACATACCAGGTGCATATGCATCCATGATCAGTTTTGGTTTTCCGGCCAAGAACGAGCAAATCGGATGTTTTATTATGGTCAGTTCAAAAGAAAAGTTATATTACGACTCAGTTTGCTCGTCCAATGTACTCGCAGGGTGAAGCCGCCAGCTCATGTTTGCGTCTAGATTAACCACCAAATCACTTATACATACCATACACATATGGCGATTTTTTTTGAAAACACAGTACAAAGGCAGACGTTTACATACAGGCGTATACACTCAGCCCTATGAACGCGCACACACACCCTACTCCTATGAGCACCTCCGAAAGACTGAGCCGGCGGATTGAATCTAACAAAGTCACCATAGACGCCTCGCTGTTGACAGGAACGCCGTCTCTCACTGAATGAATATTTCGTCTTTATGAGACACAGATGTCAAACCTGAGGTTTGAACTCTTGTGGGCTTGGGGTACAACCACCTTCCTAACCACCCTACCTAAGATAGATTGGTTCTCGACACATACGGTGAATTGATTTGCAAGACCTAGCGACGAGAAGTATTGATAGTCGTAGTTGCTACATTGCCGCTCGTGTCATCTGACACCAGTGATTTTGGTAGTAAATCTTTCACTAGCTACACCATTTTCTAGGTTCATCGAACAGGGAAAGAAACAAACTTTGCAGTCATTGTTGGATTCCCTGGAGGCATGGAGCTAAACTCAAGCTGTGTTTAAATTTCGGATGATTCTTTGGAATGAGATCAAAATTCCATATGGCATTGTGCTAAAATCTGCAGTTCTTCACCTCCTCATGCATGGTATTGGAACCTCTGTTACAAAATGTAAAGTAGAGTAATTTCCGGTTTTCGAGTCTTAATTACCTGCATCAATTCGCACAGTAACTAATCTCACATTTTTTGGAATCAATTACGAGCAGAATATTATACGGAAGAAACTTGTATTCTTTTGGTTTATTGCCAGAAACAACTTCAGTTTCCATTGATTTCTGCTCTTACTTCCCCTATGTACAGTACAGGAACAGAGTCTACCTACTACTCCTAGACGCGCCTGACCATGCCGTCTCTAGACTAGACGCGCCTGACCCTCACCGGGAGCCCGCCGCTAATGGACGCCGTCAGCCCAGGCGCGAACCTGGGCGCGGCGGCGCCGGCGCCATTTTCCCCGACAACCTCGACGTCGAACATCCTCACCACCGCCACGCTCACCGCCTTCATCTCCATCACGGCCAGCTCCTTTCCGAGGCACACGCGGAGCCCAGCCTGGAACACCGGGTACCTGTACAGGCTCTCCGGCGCGAACGTCCCGCCGGCACCAGTCAGCCACCGCTCCGGGCGGAACTTGTCGTAGTCGGCGCCCCAAATGCGCGGCATGCGTCCCATGGCGTAGGGGTGGTACATGACGCGCTCGCTTGCGGACACGTACGTGCCGTCCGGGAGCACGTCGGCGGCGGCGCAGAACTTGGAGTCGAACTGCACCGGCGGGAACAGCCGCATGTTCTCGTACAGCACCGCGTGGGTGTAGTTGAGGGACTTGAGGTGCTCGTACGTGGTTCTCGACGTCGGAGTCGTGTTGTCCCTGGCTGCGTCCTCCGCGCGCATGGCGGCCGCCACCGCGGGGTTCTTGGAGAGCAGCATAAAGATGGTGGTGAGCGCGGAGGCCACCGTGTCGCGGCCGGCGAGGAGGAAGCTGACGACGATGTCGCGGAGGTACTTGTCGTCCACGGCGCCGGCGCCGTGCGCCTCCGAGGCCATGAACCGGGAGAGGAGGTCGTGGCTGCCTGCGACGCCCAGCTTCCGGCGCTGCCTTATCATTGCCGCCGCGAGCTCGTCGACGAGGCGGATGGACTTGCTGAGCTCCCTCTCGGACCCGACGTTGAGCATCCGCTTGGCCTTCCAGACCAGCGGCGACGAGGCCGCGCCGCGCATGGCGGAGAGGCGCGACGCGGCGTCGAAGGCGGCGGCGAGCTTGGACATGGGCATGTCGAGCTCGAGGCAGCCCGGGTCGAGGCCGAAGGAGATCTTGCAGATGGTGTCGAAGGCGAAGCGGCGGAAGACGTCCTGGAGGTCGAGGACCCTGGCATTATCTGCGGCGTCGGCGAGCACGGGCAGGAGGCGCGCCTCGACCTCCCCGGCGACGATCCCGTAGGCGTAGGAGCGGACGGCGACGCTGCCGAGCTCGAGGCTGGCCATCTTGCGCTGGTGGCGCCAGGCGTCGCCGTCGACGTTGAAGATGCCGCCGCCGAGGAGGTCGCCGAGGACGGCGGCGAAGGGCTTGCCCTTGGGGTAGTTGTCGAAGCGGGTGCGGAGCATGTGCTCGACGTTGGCCGGGTTGGCGGTGACGGTGCAGCCGAGGACGTGGACGGTGACGGTGCCGGTCGGCGACTCGCGGAGCAGGTGCGCGTACCAGTCGCCGAGGTTGGTGAAGTCCCGCGCCCAGGAGCCGGTGAGGTAGGAGCGGCAGACGTGGCAGCTGCACCAGGGCCACCGGCGCGCCAGCAGGAGCACCGCGCCGAGCGCCACCACGCAGAGGGAGAAGCCGAGGAACGCTAGCCCGGCGCACTGCGTGCACCATGGCAGCTCCTCCATGGCCGTGGCTGTGGCCGTGGACGAGGTGACGGCGTCCATGGCTCTCCCTTGAATTGGAGGAGCAGGACAGAAAATGAGCGAGCGATATCCTTGTTTTCTGGTGTGGGGGAGTCGAGGGAGGCGTGCGCGTATATAATGGGCGAGTGGACGGGGAGTACTGGCACATGCCGCACGTGCGCCAAATCTTAAACAACGCATTTCTCGCCATTTAATTTTGAGTGTAGACAGCGCATGCCCTCCCGTCATTGAGCATGGCGCCGCGTCAGTATGGCGCCCAAGTCCAAACTTAGGGCGAATTACTGTCCACGGTTATTACCACCCTGTTTTATTAGAAAAAAAATAGCCACTTATCAAATGAACAAATATAGTTACTACTCCTTATAAGTGGTAAAATGAGATTAAAGTTGATCGAAAAAACGAAAGTAAACAAATATATAGGGGAAGGGCATCATGTTACGAGGCTTACGGAAAGATCAGTGCCAATTTGAGACTACTGAAGGAGAGACATGTACGATCTTAGTGGTGGAAGGCGAGTCGATGAAGAGGACCTTTTTTTTGCGGGTCGATGAAGAGGACCTAACCGAACTGTTGTCTATAAACCCACTTTGTCGTGAAGTGGAAGGCATTGGATCAGCTGATGCTACATGCTTCCACCATTTATCATCAACTGCAAGAGTAGAGTATGTCTCCGTATGCACGGGTGTATTGAAAGACAAAACTCACCTTCTTCTCCGGACCCACCTTGTCGGGACGTGGATGGTTAATTAAGTTGTGTGGAAAGAACATTCGCTACAACAAATTGTGGGAAACCAACGCGCAATGGCGCTTGTGCAGAGCAACATCTGGCGGTGGGGGAGTGCGGTTGGCTCAGGTCGAAGCTCGAATGAAGGAGTGGAAAACACTAGCACATGCTACGACTAGGTCTTACGATGGTAAGGCTATGGAAGGTAGAGGACGAGAATGGAAAAGAGGGGAGTAGTTATGTGTAGTTCTCACTTGATCATGAAACAATGAGATGGAAATAGGATAAAAGAAGCCGGAAAGACCAAGGATGCCGCCTAGAGGGGGGGGGGGTGAAGAGGCGGTTTAAAACCTTCTTACGTTGGGGGCTTGAGCAACTGCAGAATAAAACTAACGTTTAACTTGTCAAAAATTAGGGTTTTCCTATGTGCATCAACAAATGATGCTAAGCAAGATAAGCAACAGGGTGATATCAAGATATAGAACATCAAGCACGAAGTCTATCACAAAGTAAAGTTCCTAAGTAAAGGAGCTCGGGTTGAGGAGTAACCGAGTCACGCCGAGACGGCGATGTATCCCGAAGGTCACACCCTTGCGGGTGCTACTCTCTGTTAGAGCGGTGTGGAGGCCAAAGGCATTCCAAATTCCAACCGGCGCGTTGTATTATCCTCAAGCCTTCTCACCAAAAACAAAATCCTCAATCCAATAAGGGACCCTTGAGGGTGCTCACTGAACCCCTACAAACTTGGGGCGAGCTCCACAACTTAATTGGAGGCTCGCAAGTAAACTCCACGAAAGTCTCAACCTTGAGGCAAACTCCACAACAATTTGAGGATCCCAAGTAATTTTCACTAAGACTAAACCGACACAAAAGGCCACAACGCCACAAAGACCACAATCCATTTAGGATCGAAGGATCCAAGAGGAACAAGCTCCGGGTACAAACACCCGAAGAAAGTCAACTCAAGAACTCTCACTTCCATGTATCACTGTGGAGAACTCAAACACATGCACCTTATGCAATGCCAAGTCCCTCACACTCAAATTCCACCAAAGTGACAAAAGCTATTGGCGAAAAAGAGAGGAAGAACAAAAGAGGATAACACCAAATTTCTCCAAGATCTAGATCTAGAGGATTCCCTCACAAAGAGGGGATTGTGATTGTTAGTATTGTAGATCTAGATCTCCTATCTCTTTTCCTCAACGAGAGTAAGAATCAATAGAGAGATTGCAAGCTAAAGAAAGATCAATAATGGGGGCAAGAACGAGTTGTGCAAGACTGGGTACCATTGGGAAAGAAGACCCCTCAAATAGGTACCTCGAAAATCTAACTGTTAGGTGCAGAAATCGTAGGACCGAATGTTCTGCCCTTTTGGGGCGATAGTACCGGCCAAGCCAAAAGGCAGTCCAATAGTCAAAAAGATGAAAGTGTTGGGCGGAAGGAGGGCGGTACTACTGGTGGCCGGTACTACTAGCCAACTTCAGGAAAATCCCAAAAGGCTCCTAGTACCCTTTCGGTAACCCCAAAACAAACTTACTGAACTTGACCGGAAGTAGGGTGGTACTACCGAGTATCGGTCATACAAGTTGTCCAAAAAACTGTTTACAAAAGTGAAACCAATTTTGTTGCAAAGATAACGACAAGAACTACCCAAAAAGTGGGATAGAGTTTTTCATGAACTTAGAGGTGAAACATCTCAACAATAAGAACCGGAGAAACTCCAAACTCGAAAACACAACATGTTGTGCATACAAAATCCATTTTCAATGAACTAGAGCTTATCATGAGTAGAAACACAAGCTTTAAAACATCACATGGATAAGAACCAAGAATAGCCAGGAAAGATGATGCAAGGCATGAAAAGTTTTGAGCTCTCTCTGAACAATACGATCAAGTTACTCATTCAAGAGCCCTCTTTGTAGTACGGCCAACTATCCTAAAACCCGGTCTCCCAAAAACAACAAGAGACCGGTAAAAGAGGGAGCCTATCAAGAACAAACATTGACCTTGCACATTCCACTTGAGCTAGATGATTAAGATCTTGGTCGTTTCAAGATGGAACGCCTTTCTTGATTGTGCTTGCTTGATGAAGTCTTGCGGATTTCTCCCCCATAATCCATCATGGAAGAGCTTGTTTTTAGGCATATGATCATGTATCGATGATCACCATATGGATGTCAAGCTCCGCCTTCATACATGTTCTTCAATGCACGCCATTTCTTATTTCTTCATACTATCGATGTTTTGAAGATGCACATGACATCTCCCTCCGTCTTCTTCTCCTTCTTCAAGACATACTTGACATAGGCTCAACTTCTCTCATGACCAATCTTCGGATCATTCCTTCAATTAACACCATGTTCATCACTTTATCTTCTTCCATCCTTGAAGCCTGGTTTAAGGAATGGATATGGACAAAACCTAGAAGTGAAACTCAATGCAAAAGTTAGTCCATAGAGATTATCATCAATTACCAAAAGCACGCATGGGGGCTCCATGATCTTTCAGAAGCACAATACTTCTTGGCATGGTCCACATTGCATGAAGGTGACTTCACATGATTGGAGGGACCCAGGGATATCTTAGAGTGAGAAGTATATTTCTTTTCTCTTTGAAGGCTAAAGATATGCCGACAACTTTGAAGAATCTCCAAGGTGCAGCCAATATATACAATTATGAAAGCTAGGATGAGAAAAAAAACAAGACATGATTCATAGTATTAACTTAGAAATAGCTATTTTTTATTCATCTAGATATAGCAAAACCGATGTCGATTGCTTGGTAGATAAGATATTTTGCAGTATATCTTAGCGTACACTCTTATGTCTTGTGGAGTAAAAGTCCTCCCCTTTATTTCTTTATTTCACCTCTTGAATCTAGGATGTTGCCTCTCTTGAATTTCGCATCCCTCATCTCTTGCTCATCTTCATTAAATAAAACTCTTTTCCTGGCCCTTTTTTCTACCTTGTTGACGACACATACATCTTACTAGCAGTGGCCCCCCAAGATAAATCTAAGGCGTTGGCACCCCGATAAAGCAATTAATCTAAGCTAGTGCCCATTGGCGGATTGTCACTCCACTCTCCTTTTCTCTTCCTCATCCTCTCCCCGCCTTCCCCCTCCTCTCTTTTTTCGATAAAGACCTTCCTCCTTTTAGATCATGACAGATGCCTTGGACATCCGTGGCGGGCTTGTTTTGCCGGTAGGACCAGGAAGCTAACAGGCTCTAGATTTTCTCTTGTAAGATATATTGTTACTTGTTAGACTAATGAAATTCCCATATACTTTTTTTTGCGGGAAAAAAATTCTCATACACTTATCAATTCATGCCACAAGGGAACTAGTCGTAGAGAATTTTTTTTTCTGCAAGTGCGGTTGTAGCCTAACGCTGCCTAAAAAGCTTGCTTGTGCCAATGCGGACTTCGCCTTAAAATCTGATATGCAAATATTTCTTTCTTAAACGTTGTACACGAACAAATAAGACGTGCCAACGCGGCTCCCTCCGATTCATAATAGTACAAATTTATATTAAATCTTCGATATTTATTATAAATCGAATGGAGTACTTAGTAACAACCAGTTCACAGGAGTACGGACGTAATTGATGTCGACACGAGTTAGATTCCACCAATTAGCACTGGGTTAGATATGGTCGGTTCTGCAGCTGTGCGGCATACGGTTTCAACGCATGACACCTTGCATTTTTGTAATCTTTTGAAATACTAGACATGATGCGTTTGCTTTTACACATCAGAGATAATTGCCCGCTCTGAAGAAACACATGGCATATGCCAGGTCAAATAAAATTAGCCATGTAAGTTCCATGCTCCAATTAATTAATAGTACTGTATAACTTTTTATGAAAATTAATACTACAACGTCAGTGGACGGACAACGCAAAAAGGTCAAATAAAACGGACCATGTCAACAAATAATCCAGTATTCTCTTGCACTGAAAGAAAATGCAGCAGTAGGTATACACAACGTGCGTGGAACATACATCCAGAAACGTTTTGATCCACAACATGGTTCCTAGGGCAAGAAAAGGTCCTAATTAAGATGCAAATGACCTTTTCTTTTTGTTGTCAATTGAGCAAGATCGACAGAAAACTTCGAACTTTCAACTAAATAAATGGAATCGTGGACTTTAAGCTTGATCACCGATGTTGAATTATTCTCACGACAATACTCAACGACCCAATTAAATGTTTATCATATATACGCGTCCCTTTATGATGACAGAGCATATATGCAGAGGGAAAACAAATACTGACCGATTATTCTCTGTCAATAAACAATTCCTAATTTTTTTGCTCGTGCTGAAATGGCACGAGGAGAAAAGGAAGCACTCCCTTGTATGCTGCTCCTCAACTTCCTAGGTACAGATAGAATAGCTAGTGCATTTCTTCTGTAGCTGCTACATCAGACTGGAACTGCCTGTTCCGAGGATATCCAACTGTTCTTGCAGCCTGTCATGACCCATGATGCAATATAGAAATTCCATGTTGCTGTGGTAGATCACTGTGCCCATGATAGTTTACATGTCCTGTGTTTCATCGCTATCGTGTCTTGACTTCAGCCGTGTGGTTCTCAAAATTTCCCCATTGAAAAAACAGAGCATGGACCATCACTGCGCGCAGGAACCGGACGGATCAAACCAAATCGCTACAGGAGCAGATGGATCAAACCAAATCAAGAGCAAATCTCTGCTAGTTGATGTATACAAATGACGCAAACCCAAGCTCCTTTTGTGCCCCACTCGATCGCCAGTGCACATCTCTGCAACCTAGATAGAACGATCTCACAGTTGTTATGGCATGCAAAGTGATTGCAAGACAGAACAACTACTACGACAAGAAGATGAAAGGCAGATAGTAGTAGATCACAAAAACATCATGCATAGAGGCTCGTGCATACGACAACAAGATGAAAAAGGCAGAGATCACAAGAACAGATCGCAGTTACCAAGCTTGAACTTTCTGACCGTGGTCTGAAAAGATTGCTGCATTTTGCCATGAGCAGTGGAGGAGGAGATTCGTTTTCCCCAAGTGACTGGACACGCCCAGATACAGGCGCCACTTTACAGCAACTGCTTGATCGCTTGCACATATTTTAATAGCCCCGCCAGTTCCAAGAAGACGATTAGGCACGTTGCCCAAATCTGTGTCAGCAGCAGCAGCATCAAGCACTAGTCAAAATAAGATCGGATATATAAGAGTATCAAAAAATAATGTTTAAGTATTGGCTTTGCTTCCCACAGGCCACAGCTGTGTTTCTCTAATCCCATCAGCGGTTCATTGCAACAGTTGTATATAGTACATGTCGGAGCAGCAGCGGGTTTGCGTATGTGGTGACCGAGTTGTGAGTGACGCGGCCGGCAGTCGGCAGAGGGGGAGAAGCTATTAAACTAAGAGCCCAACTAAGGAAACATACGCAGCTCCCCTATGAATTTCTCATGTATGCACATTATATATTGAGAGATGCAGAGAGGTACATGAATGGGTGGCTTTCAGCCTTGTCAGCTGTGCGACTGAAATCACAACTTGCAGTGCTACCATCAACAGGCACTGCACTTGACGTTAATTTTGTGTGCATAGCCACTTGTCGATGCCACGGCCTTTCCAGCTGCCTTTCGGTGTGAGGACATGCTTTCATACCGCCCCTTCTAAGTGCCATACCTACGGTGTATGCTACAGGTTTGCAGTTAGTTGCTTTCAGGTTTCAGGGTAGCTTCGCTACAGGCCTGATGGGACACCTTCCTGTACTTGTTATGCTAAACCATCAAAATCAATCTTTGTGAGATTAATAAGATTGTGACCCAGGCTAGTCAAAGCATGATTGCAATGCCTAAAACTGCTGATGTAATTCACTGTTTGAACCTTTGTTAGAAATGCTACTTGAAGGCCACTTGGATTACTGTTGATGTCGAAAGAAATGTGTAACTTCAAATTAACACAAGCAGTTTTTTTTCAAGTCGCCGGTATGGTATCTAGTTAATACGCAGACACATAAAATACAACCCTACCGTGACAAGTGCATTCTTCAAAACATGGATAAGTTACCATGTAAGGTAGACCATTTGTACAAATAAAGGGCTATAGTTTCCCTCTACCACAGTTAATACTAAAACAGTTAACAAAAGACTTCCCATTAATGCTACAAAGAATGGGAACAATGGTGCGTATCGTCTGACAGGTTAATATGTGTGAAAAGATGCTAAACGCAAAATTGCCGATACAAAAACTATCAATTTTACAACTATTTAACTATTTGCCAAGAGAAAACCTACATACTACTTCTTGACATGCTAGGTACTCCCTCCATAAAACAAATAATATGTCATTTAGATATGTCCTCCTCGAAATAGGCTTTCGCCCCGCTATATTAATATAGCAAACGACCCGATACAACGAACACGCTGGGGCCGCAGCACAACCAAGCCCAAAAGAAAAGAAAAAGAAAGGAAAGAAAAATTAATGCCGACACCGGCAGATCGACGAAAACGATGACGACCCGCAACCGCTGCGCCCTCCGGAGAAGTACCACCACGCTCCTAGCACGCCGAGGCGCCGCATACCAAGCAACACCTTCACCAAGGAGACGACGATGACGCTGCTGCTGCCCGGACTAGTCCTAGGGTTTCCCCCGGTATGCGGAGGGGATTGAGGAGGAGGTACACCCGACGCCCTTCAGGAAGGCAAGGTGACACCCACAGGCGTCACCGCGCCGGTGTCGAGCATGCCGACAGGGATTTCTCCCGACCACCAAACCGACCACCCCAGATGCTCCGACGTGCTCCACCTAACATGCCGCCCACCCGAACACGCCACCACGGTCTTGTAGCCATCCTCGCCGCCTAACTGTGGTCAGCGGAGCAGGGCCTAGAGGATGAAAAGGGATGCAGCGGGGGCGGGGGTAGCAGCACCGCAGCCACGCGGGAGGGAACTGCCTCCACCGCTTTCGCGGTAGCCGACCGGACGAGGCTACGAGGCAGACCAGACCCGAACTAGCCCGGCCGGACCCAAAAGGGCCCGCAAAGCCTCGCTGCTACGCTGCAGCTGGCCGGCCGAAGTGCCGCCGCCGCCCACCCACCGCCGCCCTGCCTTCTCTTCCTCCAGGGAGCGCCGCCGGCGTGCCAAGCGCAGAACGACCGCCGTGCCCCTCCGGGCCCCGCCTGGGCCCAGATCTAGGTCGAGCGGGCCCTGCCATGGCGCCGCCTGCGCAGCTCCGCCGCCAACGGCCGCGCCGCCACCCCTCCTCCCACCCGACGTGCGGATCTCACCCCGCCACGCCGAACCGCCGCCGGCCGAAGAGCACCTCCCGGCCGCACCTACCCCGCGCAGGCGCAGCGCCGAGAGGGGAAAGTCGAGGGGCCGCCGCTGCCGGCGCCGCCCGAGCCTTGCCCGGCGACGCACGCCGACGACAGCGGAGGAGAAGAGGAGGAGGGGGAAGCTGGACGAGGGGGGTGGCGGCGCGGCACCGTCGCCCGCGGGGGACGACGCGGTCGCGAGAGCCTTTCGCGAGGGGGTTTTTTTTTCCGCAGACCCAACCCTATCATTTAGATATGTCCTAAGTAACAAAATCTGATATGGAGGGAGTATATGGAATGCATGGTCAACAAAATTTCCTTCATGCCTCATCAAAGAAAATTAATTGGAGCGTAATAGAATCAACGGAGCATTTTTGTGAGATGGAAAGTCATCCCTACTTCCCAATATACAATCACTTGTAATCTTGGATGTGTTGTTATTAGACTAATACCATTAGCATTGAAAATGATTTATGCTCTATTCTATGCTCAGCCTAGCCAGCCATAACTACCATAGGATCATAGGAACGTACATGAAGCAGCCATGTAATTTCTTTAGATGGAGCTGACATGATTGATCTCTTGTACCTGAACTGATAAGAAATTAGAGGGATGCCAACTCAGGGACAGGGTGATTGCATGCGCAGGTTTTAACCCAATGGGAATTGAACCATTTTATGAATTCATACTTTCGCTTATGCGCATTGCTCTGCCAGAAAACATATCTGTACGAGAACAGAACCAAGGAAAGCCGTGACAAAGTTTGAAGTATCAAGAGGGAGACCTGTCTGTGCTTAACATCTGTTTGGAAAGCACCCAGCTGCTTTGCTCAGAGAATGTTGTCCCGGGCTCCATCTGTCATCCGCTAATTGAATTATTTTTACCAGAATACACTGCAAGAAGTGAGAACGGGAAATGAGGAAAAAAAAGGATTATAAGAGAAATACGAATACATGATAAATTTCTTGCATGGACTACTTATGCAAATAAGGACAATACGAAAAACTTTCTCAATGACTTTTCTATGCACCCAAAACAACATTTTTCCGAGTACTGAATTGCATGGTGCACTTGGCTCTAGCGAAGGCATTATATGTGCAACAATCTGCACAGTTACCTTTCTGATGCATTTCACAATAGAATACTATCGTCTTCACCCAATGGAAAGTAGCACTGATCCCCTTTCCATCATCTCATGAAAATGGTGATAAGCCAAGTCAGTTATCCACATCCTGCAGAGCATATATCAGCAAATATTGTGTTGCTTCATTACGTTCAATGCCTTGCTCCAGCATCTTTAGAAACCAACAGTATGCTGAATAAAGATCTCTTATTCTACACTGTGTGTGAATAAAACAGTATAGACCACTGCTGAGGGTGCAAAACCACCTGAGAGGCTGAGCCCATGCCAGAAAAAATATATCTTGCTTCTCTTAGTCGTACCCTCACAATGCGAGTGCATCTTAGCCAGGGATCATCTCTTCTGACCTTTGTAAATCTGCTCAGCCAGAATCCAAAGATCAACACGCAGGTTTAGCTTGGAATGTTGTACCTCCATCGGCCTTTCCTTCGATGCCAATGCTGAAACAAATTCGCTTGTGTCAGAGGCCAAGTCAGGTTTCAAATTTTCAATAAACCTTTAGTCAGGGAAGTCTTAATCGCTGCACTTTGGAACATCTTGAAAAAAGAATACTGTTGGGGCCTCTCCTGTAATTTTCAGTTTAAGAAGGTGCATGAATCAAGGAAGTGTACGTGACAGTCATGCTGCAACCCATCACTTACCATCTTCATCCACAAACACAGACATTCAGGTTACCAGTCTTCCAAGCAAATCTCTCCAACTTGATGTATACAAATGACACAAACACATGCTACTTTTTCTGCCTGGCGTTCGATCAAGGAGCTCCACTCGATCGCTGAGTACACATCTCTGCAACATAGATAGAACGATCTCACGGTTGTTGTGGTGTGCAAAGTGACAGCGAGACAGAACAACTACTGTACCTTGCTAAGAACACCATGCGTAGAGGCTTGTGCATACGACAACAAGATGAAAAAGGCTGAGAGATCACAGGAACATGTCTCAATTGCCATGCTCGAGCTTTCTGACCGTGGTGTGAAAAGATGGCTGCATTTTGCCTTGAGCAGTGGAGGAAGTGATTCTTTTTCCTCAAGTGACTGGACACGCAGAGATACAGGTGACACTTTCCAGCAACTGCTTGATCGCTTGCACATACTTTTAGTTTAGTACTGCCAATGTGCCAGTTCCAAGAAGACGATTAATTAGGCACGTTGTGCAAAATAAGTGTCAGCCGCAGGGCATCGAGGAGTACTAGTCAAACAGTACTGTACCAGCTAGTGAAGATCAGATAAGAGTATCAGGTATAATGTTTAAGTATTGGTTTTCTTTCCTGATTTGTGTTTCTCTAATCCCATCGCAGGTCCACTGCAGTAGTTATATACATGTGTGTCGGAGCAGCAGCGGGTTTGCGAGGGTGATGACTGAGTTGCGGGTGACGCAGCGACAGTCGGCAAACGAGGAGAAGCTATTAAACTATGATGAGTCCCACTAACCTTTGCAATGAACCTGTGATACGCGGTATCCTTTCTTCTTCGCTTAAGAAAAGGTATCCAGCTCCTCAAATGTATTTCTCATTTGTGCACATAGTATATTGAGAGATGCAGACAAGCACATGAATCAGCCGCTTTCAGCATTGTCATCTGTACAACTGAAATCACAACTTTGCAGCACTGTAGTGCTGCCATCAACAAGCACTGCCACGGGCTTTCCAACTGCCCTTCAGTGTGAGATCAAGCTTTCATACCAGCGCTTCTAAGTGCCTTACCTGCTGTGTATGATACAGGTTTGCAGTTGCAGTTGCTTTCCAGGTTTCAGGGTAGCTTCGCTACAGGCCTCATGGGAATAGTATAGTGAGAATTGATCTATCACCTACCTGCAGAGTGCAGACTGCAGTTGCTATGTTAAATCATCAAAATCAATCTTTGTGAGATAAATACGATTGAGCCCTAGTGCAGTCAAAAGATGATGGCAATGCCTACAATCTTTGATATAATTCACATATTGAGCCTTTGTTAAAAATATTTCTTGAAGGACACTTATATTACATACGTTGTCAAAAGAAATGTGTAACTTTAATTAACACATCCAGTCTTTTAAGTCAGCAGTATAGCATCTAGTTAATATGGAGATGTACAGTACAATCCTAACATAATACATGCATTCTTCAAAACATGGACAAGTTAGCATACAAGGTAGACCCGTTGTTAAAAAATGAAGGGCTACAGTTTCCCTCTACCACAGTTAACACTAAGAAAAAAAAATCCTTAATGATACAAAGAATATCTGACAGGGTACATGGCAAGATTCCTATCAGAAAAATTGCTGATATAACCGATTTTACAGAAACTTGGTACATTTTTACAAAGAGAAATCCTACATATTACTATCGACAGCCCAGTCCCAAATTCCTAAATCCATTCGCATGTTGACAACCTACGTATATGGAGAGTAAATGGAGCGCAACAGTATTACCATGAGCATTTTTGTCAGATGGAAAGTGATCACCAATTCCCAAATATACAGTCGTTGAAAACATATCTATACGAGAGCAGATCCAAGGAACAATCATGACGAAATTCGAAGCATGAGAAGGAGGATCAGTTTGCGCTCAATAACTGGTTGGAAAGCATGCTCAGAGAATTATGTCTCGAGCTCCATTTGTCATCCGCTAATTGAAAAAATGAACATAGGATAATTTTCTTGCAGGGACTTGTGCCAAGCAAGGCCAATACGATCATCTTTCTCCAAGACTTATCTATGCAACCATAACAACATTCTCCTAGCACTGAATTTCATGGTACACTTGGCTTCGTCAGATCCCTTAAAGGAGGCATTATACGTGCAGTAATCTGCACAGATACCTCTCTGATGCATTTCACTATACAATATTATCACCTCCACCCAATTACATTCTTTATAGTTTCCATCTATCAGGCAAGTGTAAGTCTATTTGTCTGGCACAACTATCCCCTATTCATCACCTCATGAAAATGTTGATATGCCAAGCTAGTTCTCCCCATCCCGCAGAGTGCATATCTGAGCACATGATGTGCTACTTCATAAGGTTCAGGCAGCTCCTTGCTCTAGCCTCTAGCATCTTCATTAATCAACAGTATGCTGAATAAAGACCTCTTCTACAGTATGTGTGAATGAAGTCATAAACACAGTATAGATGACCGCTGAGGTTGGAAACCCACCTGAGACCATGCCATCAAAGATGTTCCTTGCTTCTCTTAGGCTTCCCCTCTCACAATGTGCATTAATCAAGGAAGTGTATGTGGCACTGTCAGGCTGTAAGCAACCACTGACCATCTTCATCCGCAACAGATAGGCATGCTTGGTTACCAGTCTTGCATCCATCAGTAAGAACATTTGTATGTGACTGCATCAGAATAAATTCCTCTCAACTGAAAAGCCTAATAAATAGCGCCTAGAGTCAGCTGTAACTAAATGCTTGTATTGTAGGCAAAGCAATATGGGCCCGAACATTTGGTCAGCATTTCATCGAAGAATCCCTATGCAATAGAAGGTTCCTCACCTTACATGACCCATTGATGAGAATTGTATATGTACAAAAATCAGGCACACAACCATGGTCTGCTTGGTATCTCCTCGTTGATGAATCTAGGCCCCTCTAAATTACCAAATCTGTAATGACCGTCTACAAGAATGTTATAAACTGATGTTTCTGATTAACCCTGCACGACTCAGAAGAACCAGAGTGCCTTCTTCACTAATCAAACTCCCTGCCTTACAATATCCAATGCAGAACTGTATGTAATCAAATCCGGCAGCAATCCCACTGCCATCATTTCCACAAACTAGACCGGCACGCGCATTCCTGCTCTCAAATAGCCATTACCATGGGAATGAGGCCCACATTCCCCATCTCCAACTGCAATGCTCCAGCCTTTCTGTCAAAACCTCTTGCAAGCAAACATGTAAATAATGGTTGGCTATCCGCTCAACTGCAAGCCGTGGCATCTCCGTGCAAACAGCATGCATGTAGTCCCACCTGGCCACCTGGCCGCATCACGTAGGTAGCACGCAGAGCACGCGGCTGCTGCCCATGACCAAAAGGGGCCACGCCCATCGAATAAGAATGCAGAAAGGCACGACGTCGAGCAGGTGGTGGGCGCGGGGTCGTGAGGTTGGCATTTGGTCGAGAACTTGGTGGACAGGGTCGTGAGGGTTGAGGGAGAAGGGGCAAGCCGAACCCAAGAAGGATGGACGTGAGGGGGAAGAGCAGGCCGAGGCGGAAGGGGACGAGGCCAAGATTGGGGCCAATGCTCCTGCGGCTTCTAAGGATTGGGAGGAATGCGTTGCGTTCCTTGTGCTGCGGCAGTGCAGCTGGGGGAATCAGCGGCCACGACTAGGAAAGTAGGAAGTAGGAGTAGAGCCACTGGACCATTGGAGATAGCTGCTATGGCAGCGGCTGGAGCTTGAGATTTGCAGTACATCGTGGAGAGTAGCACGGATCATCAACGTAATTGTCAACCCTGCGGCGCCTCGCAAATTCGCAATGAACGATGGCGTGACTGAAGGTAGCATCATGCGCAATGAACGATGGCGTGACTGAAGGTAGCATCATGCTGATACAATTCAATCAGCTTACTGGTCGTAAAGTGCTTCAAAAGCATCATCAGTCGCCACGCCGACACACGAGAGACGTCTTAGAAAATTGGCCGTCGGGGCATGTTCCTTTGCGTCTGGAGCGTCCCAACAGCTCAACGCATTTTTTTTCTAAAGAATCATTGATAGAGATACATAGTGCATACTCCCTCCGTCCGCAAATAAGTGTACATCTAGATTTTGGATTTAATCAAAAAATTTAAACTTTGATCAAATATATAGGGAAAAGTAGTAGCATTTATGATACTAGTTTAGTATCCCGAGATTCATTTTGAAATGTTGTTTCAAATTATACCAACATCTCATTATATATGTTGCTACTTTTTTTTTCACGGTTGGTCAAAACTTAAAATATTTGACTTAGTACAAAAGCTAGAAGTACACTTATTTGTGAAAGTTTGATTTGGGAAGGCCCATTTTTCCAGCGGCAAGCCCAGGGTGGATGAAAGTTTTTGACAAAATTCGGACAGAAGTAGACGAAACCCGTGCAAACATAAGCGAAATTTAGTGATATTTAACTTATATAGGCGAGTTCGTACATATATAGGCTGAATTCGTACATATATTTGAATTCGGCGACAGAGAAATATTAACTTAAACTAATAGTGGCCTCCTACATGCCGAAATGGCGGTAGAAGGCTATGTAGTCCGCGCCATCGTCGTCGTCGCTCGAGCTGGCGGCGTCCTGGGGCGGCGGCGCCTCGTACCAGCGGCTCGAACCCTGGCCAGGGTCGCCGGCGAGTGGCAGCGTCGGCCGGTACATGTCGTCGTCGCTACTCTCCACGAGCTTGATCAGCTCAACGGGTCTGGGCGCGGCGTTCGTTGCCGCAGACGGTCCGGCGGCGCAGACGGCGTGTTGTCGCGCGGCGGCCATGTCCAGCAGTCGACGCTGTTGCTCCGCCTCCTGGCGCTCCCAGTCCCGCCTGGACCACTCGAGTGCGGCGTCGATGGGGAGGGTGTTGTCGGTGTAGGGATTCGTAGCATAGAAAACAAAAAAATTCCTACCGCGAGAACGCAATCCAAGCCAAGATGCAATCTAGAAGATGGGAGCAACGAGGGGATGAACGAGACTAACCCTTGAAGATTTCCAAAGCCTATAAGAGTAGGCTCTTATTGCTGCGGTAGACGATCACTTGCCGCTTGCAAAAGCGCGTAGAAGATCTTGATCACGAGTGCCACGATCGGGCAACGACCTCCGTACTCGGTCACACGTTCGATGTTGATGAAGACGACGTCCTTCTCCCCGTTCCAGCGGGCAGCGGAAGTAGTAGATCCTCCTTGGAATCCCGGCAGCACGACGGCGTGGTGGCGGTGGTGGTGGAGATCTCCGACAGAGCTTCGCCTAAGCTATGTGGGAGAGAGAGGTAGGAGGGAACCGCTAGGGTTTGGGAGGGGGGGCGCCGGCTAGGGCAGCCTTGAGGGGTGCGGCCATGGTGGTGTTGTGGCGGCCGGCCAGCCCCTCTCCTCCCCTCTTTATATAGGTGGAAGCCCCAAGGTTTAGGTCAAAGAGTCCGAATAAGACCCCAAAAAAAAAACTTTCCAAGTAACCAAACCTAGGGGGAGTGGGACTCCCCCCTTTCCTTGGTGGGGTGGCCGGACACCATGGTGGGGAGTCCACTTGGGACTCCTCCTCCCTTAGGCTGGCCGGCCAAGGTGGGTGGAGTCTCTCTGGGACTCCACCTTCCATCCTTATTTCTTCCGGACTCTTCTAGAACCTTCTAGAACCTTCCAGAGAAAATACCGGATCATTTTCGAACCTAGAAAATGACTTCCTATATATGAATCTTATTCTCTGGACCATTCCGGAACTCCTCGTGATGTCCTGGATCCCATCCGAGACTCCGAACAAAACTTCGAACTCCATTCCATATTCCATATCTACTTTAAACAACATCAAACCTTAAGTGTGTCACCCTACGGTTCGCGAACTATGTAGACATGGTTGAGACTTCTCTCCGACCAATAACCAATAGCGGGATCCGGAGATCCATAATGGCTCCCACATATTCAACGATGACTTAGTGATCGAATGAACCATTCACATACGATACCAATTCCCTTTGTCACGCGATATTTTACTTGTCCGAGGTTTGATCATCGGTATCACTCTATACCTTGTTCAACCTCGTCTCATGACAAGTACTCTTTACTCGTACCGTGGTATGCGGTCTCTTATGAACCATTCATATGCTTGCAAGCTATTAGACGACATTCCACCGAGAGGGCCCAGAGTATATCTATCCGTCATCGGGATGGACAAATCCCACTGTTGATCCATATGCCTCAACTCATACTTTCCGGATACTTAATCCCACCTTTATAACCACCCATTTACGCAGTGGCGTTTGATGTAATCAAAGTACCTTTCTGATATAAGTGATATACATGATCTCATGGTCGAAAGGACTAGGTAACTATGTATCGAAAGCTTATAGCAAATAACTTAATGACGTGATCTTATGCTACGCTTAATTGGGTGTATCCATTATATCATTCATATAATGACATAACCTTGTTATTAATAACATCCAATGTTCATGATCACGAAACCATGATCATCTATTAATCAACAAGCTAGTTATACAAGAGGCTTACTAGGGACTCTTTGTTGTTCACATAACACACATGTATCAATGTTTCGGTTAATACAATTATAGCATCGTATGTAAACATTATCATAAACACAAAGATATTATAATAACAATTTTATTATTGCCTCTTGGGCATATCTCCAACAGTCTCCCACTTGCACTAGAGTCAATAATCTAGTTTACATTTGTAAAGATATAACACCTTGGTCTTCCGGTGCTTTATCATGTTTTGCTCACAGGAGAGGTTTTAGTCAACGGATCTGACTTGCTCAGAAACGTATGTATTTTGTAATTCATTTGCGTCTCAACGCATCACTCATTTCCAAATGAGTCGGCATTAAATATGTTTGGTCTTCTGGTGAAACCTTAATTCCGCGGTCTGAAATATGTCACTAATATTGTCACACACAATATAGCTTCAAAGTTCTGACTCTGTCGGAACTACACCAAATTCTCAAAGAACCTCTTGACTTAACATCCTATGTCATTGTCAAAACAATGACATACTCTGCCTTCTTTTGTAGAATCTGTCACAATATTTAGAAGGGATTTCTATTTTCGTGCCCCTGCTTCGTTAGTTGTACTCAGTTTTCCCCAGCTCGTTAATTTTTCCTCAGCTTTCCCCTCCCTCTAGTTTGAAACCCCTCGAAGACGCGGGTTGCCGTCAGGTTAGAGGCCTTACCGTTACCGTCAGGTCAGTTCCTCTCTGACCGTCTCGTGCTGACGGGTAGCCATCCATCTATCGCTGACGCGTGGGCCGTTTTATTTCCTGATTGTATACGCGGTGCTGCCAATGACAAATGGGGCCGCTCTTAGCCATCCATCTACCGCTGACGCATGGGCCGTTTTATTTCCTGATTGTATACGCGGTGCTGCCAATGACAAATGGGGCCGCTCTATGGGGCTGCCGCAGCCAATGACCAGTGGGTCGTCTATTTATTTATAGAAAATTATATATTGCCGCTCTGTGGGGCCTCCGTAGCCAATGACCGCTGTGGCAGGTGACTATTTTCGCAGCTTAATCTAAAGTGACTCTTATGCTAAACATTGTGCATCCCGACGTTGACCTAGTAGTGGCGGCGAGCATAGCCGTTCTGACCATGCCGATATTGGCATCGGCATCGTTTGGAGGATGTGGTGCTCGAATAATAGTGGAAATGCGATATTATTTTTTACATAATATATAGAAAATAGCTAGATCTCTAAATCGATGCATATGAAGCTACATATATATTCTTGGTCATAATCCCCTTATCTAAAAGGGATGGATGCATGGCTTCACGTCGTCGTCACTTTCATCGTCAGTATCTTCGTCGTCTGAGTAGTAGTACTTCCTGCACATTGTTCCGTCGAACACCTTCACTGTGAGCACATCATCGCCTTCATATTTGAAGTGTACGTAGCAGCCGAAATCCACACCGTGCGCGATGGCGAAATTCTCCCAGCCCTTGTCGAGATACATTCGGCCTTGTCCGTCAAATAGGACCTCCACGGTCCGGAGACGAGGACCGCGATCAGCTGCTCGCGGATACACCTTAGCTGGCTCCCGGCCGTCAAGATAGTCGGCAAACTTTTTTGGGAGTGCTCGCAAAGAGATCGAGCGCCGATCGTTTGAAATTAAAGGTTTTTTAGAACATGCCCATAATTAATCACATGCATCATATATGTGTGAACGTGTACGTACCTTCTTGACCAAAGGGTCTTCGTAGATGACGATGAAGAACTCCTCTATGATCAATGGCAGTGCTGACGACGGTGGTGGTGACAATGATGATGATCCACCACCCCGGCCGCCCCTTCCCCTTCCCCTTCCCCTCCCCCTTCCCCTTCCGGTCCGCGTCCGAGACGTGGAAGCCATGGCAATGGATGATCAAGTGTATGTGACCGAAGAAGAGAGAGGCAGAACCTATTGACACAAGGGATGGCCGTGTGGGTGTTTATAAGGGAGAGATGACCGTTGTAGGGGTTTACACAATAAAATAAGGAGGAGGTGAACGTTGGTGGGGGTTTACACAATAAATTAAGGAGGAGATGACCGTTGTGGGGGTTTACACAATAAATTAAGGAGGAGATGACCGTTGTGGGGGTATATATCTCAACAAAAAAGTAATACGGACTATCTTGACGGAAATGGAACTTCGTGATATAGTTTATCGTTTTACCGTGAAAAGTAATGCCTAAAAGAAATGGTAATTCGTGATAGTTTATCATTTACCGTAATGGCTACAACAAATCGTTGATGGTTTATCATTTTTTGCGTGAAAAGTAATGGCTACAAGAAATGGGTGATGGTGTATCATTTTTTGCATGCAAAGTAATGGCTACAACAAAATCGGTGATGGTTTATCGTTTTTTGCGTGAAAAGTAATGGCTACAAGAAATGGGTGATGGTGTATCATTTTTTGCGTGAAAAGTAATGGCTACAACAAAATCGGTGATGATTTATCGTTTTTTGCGTGAAAAGTAATGGGTACAAGAAATGGGTGATGGTGTATCATTTTTGTGCGTGAAAAGTAATGGCTACAACAAATCGGTGATGGTTTATCGTTTTTTGCGTGAAAAGTAATGGCTACAAGAAATGGGTGATGGTGTATCATTTTTTGCGTGAAAAGTAATGGCTACAACAAATCGGTGATGGTTTATCATTTTTTGCGTGAAAAGTAATGCCTAAAAAGTGTTTATAATTTAGCTCGTGAAAAATAATGCAGAAAACCAAACTTTGCGTGAAGCTAACCGACGACAGAGAGAGAGAGAGGGTGGTGGCCCCGACCAGAGAGAGAGATAGGGGTTATCCTGCCCGTTAGATCATAAGATCAACGGTCGGCGGGCACGATCCGCGTGACATGGGATAGACCAATCAGGGCAATGTTGGGCGTCTGTGAGAGTTTGTGAAGGGAGAGGGCAAAACCGAGTAGTATCAAGAAACCAAGGGCAAGTGAGTAGTAAACAGACTAAGGGATTCAAATATGAGATTTAAAAAATGGAAAATGCGTGTTTTGTACAATGAAACCCATCTTGGCCTACCTCAAACTATTTGCAATACAAATCTACATGAGTGTGAAAATTATGGCCTCATTCAGACAAAGTATGTTTTGGGGAAAGCTGTTTTGGGTAGGGCTTATTATGGAAAACCATGCACCTTCATAGCTACTAGGTGATTTGAGAAGTGGCAATTTGTGGTGAAACTTGATTTATCTATGATTTATCTATGATTTGTGAAGTGGCAATTTGTGGTAAAGACTCCATGAGTAAGTGCCACTCTTTTTCGGAATTTTTTGCACATTAAATAACTAATTTAACTAGTTAATCCCATTTGTTGACTCTCTGTTGACCAACCACTTGAGGGTAAAACTGAGTATATTACACTAGCCAGTATTAGCACTCAAGGAGAAAACTGAGCACACAAAAAATGCTAGTACATGACTCGGGGGTATACCTGAGTATATCTAAATTTCCAGGGTTAGACCCAAGGACGCGTGTTGCGGTGCAGAAGTGGAAGACGTGCCATTGTTGACGCGTGTCGCGGTGCAGACGTGCAAATAGTGGACGCGGGTCGCATTTAGGACGCGTAAGCCCCTCCCTCCCACCCTCTGCACACAGTCGTCTCATTCTCGCTCACGCACGAAACCACCCCTCTCACGTCCCATCAACTTCTCCAAATCGAAAAAACCCCAACCGCCGTACGCACGCTACCCTGCCAGCGATGGAGAAGAATAATGCACCAGCGGCCGTCGCCTCCGAGCCCGTCGCCTCCGCGTCCGTCGCCTCCGAGCCCGTCGCCGCCGAGCCCGTCGCCGCCGAGCGCGTCACCGCCGAGCGCGTCGCCTCCGAGGGCGGCGCATCCAAGCGCGGCGCCTCCGTGAACTGGGCCTCTCTCTCGTCTGATGGACCACTTCACAAGATCGGCCAATGCTTACTGGCGAACGAGGAGTACGCCGACACCTACTCTGCTATGAGGCAAGTCCGTAGAAATTGGCGCTCGGGTTTGCCTGAGCCCGACGTGCACCTGGACGAATGGATCATGCTACACCACGCCCTTCCACGCGTCGATGAGTTCACCTTCCTCCAACTCGGCACATCACGCTACGTCACCATAGATCTATCGGACGTTCATACAAGGTTCAAATTCCTCCATATCTACCTTTTTATTTTCAATCTTAAACACATCTTAGTGCTGAATGTTATCTTCATCAATATATTTTAGATACTACTTCGTCGGCTTTTGCCGTGGTGTCATCGTGCTTGCCCAGAAGAACCCGCCGCACAAGATACGGCTGCTGAACCCACTCACAAAGAAATCGAACACTATGTTTGAGGCGCGAGATGCCATCTGTTTTTCTGAAATCAATCGCTGTTATCAAATCCCCGACTATGGTCTTCGTTGCCGCACATTACCCGCCGGAAATTGGTTGGGTCGATGAGAGCACTCCAACTAAGGATTTAAATGAAGATTGGGGAGAAGGAAGATTTTCGATCAAGAACCATTGTCCGCGTTGCATTACCCCGTTCAATGGTGAACCGTATGCGATAGCTGCGGACAATTTTGAGATCGGAAGAATAGTGTGCACCAATGTACGGTTGCAGCAGCGCGCGAGCACTTGTCAAGATGGAGACACTAATTTCATTTCCGAACTTGGACGTCGAAGTTCTACCTTGTGAAGTCGGATGGCGATCTGCTGCTTGTGTTGTTGGTCGGCGAGGCTTTGGCGGGCAAACCATTGGTGTACCGTGTGGACACTCGAGCCGCTCTCTCCATCCGGTCGATAACATTGGCAGTAATGCCTTCTTCGTGAATTATATCCGGTGTATCTCCGTCGACACCCGAGTGTACCCGACACTTCGACCTGGCAGCATCTACTACACGGATTTGGGTTATATCGGAGAGTACTCTCATGATACAAAGGCACTGGGATGAGTGGCCACTACGTGTGGATAGAATAGGACTCTACGGTATGAGAAATGAACACAGGCCATACCGTTTGGAGGATGTATTGGCCTCACACTGCGAGACGGAAGGAGTTCAATGAATATTTCCTTGGGGAAATGCACGAATGGAGGGAGGAAGAAATATATGGGGAGGAATGAAGAACAAATTCATTCATCCTAATCTTCTTGTTGTCCATACATTGCGTGTGTCTTGTATATTTTTCAGCTTAGTTTGTCGTGAACATTAACAACGTTATTGCCTGCTTTTAGCTGCTGTATGCGATTTATGTATTATACTTAGTTTTGTGATTATGTTGTTGTGAATTTATCATATACTAGCTTCTAGATTTGCTACTAGATTTGCTGCCATATTGGGCAAAAAACGAGGGCCAAAAGGCATAAATAACCCCAGAGATTTGCTACTAGATTTGCTACTAGATTTGCTGCCATATTGAAGAAAACAGAAATAGAAGCTTCTAAAAAGACAGAGAGAGAAAGAGGGGAAAATGTGCTCTTAAAAATGCCAATTTGGGCCGAGAGAGACAAAACCCAGCTCCTGCTCACGTGCAACCAAACGCTTCTCGTCCTATCCCACGCGGTCCCTTTCTACCAGCCCCACGCGACGCGGCCCCACACGACGCGGCCCCACAGACGACGCGGCGCAACACGTCGGCCACGAACGTCCAAATAAACGGATTCCTTCGGTCTGAGCTCCTTCTACGGGTTTCAGACATAGGCTTGGGGAAAACTGAGGAAAAACTAAGGGGCTGGGGAAAACTGAGTACAACTAACGACCCGAGGGCACGAAAATAGAAATCCCTATTTAGAACTCTTCTAAATCTAGCATAGACAACTTCTATCTCATTGTGCTACCTTTTAAATAACACTTAGCCTAATTTGAGATTTTAATTTTATTTTTATATGTGATCAAACTAATATCGGTGCAACACTTTACAGCGATTTGTTTGTCATTACCCCATACAAAACTATATATATATATATCCTTAGTTCTTCTAAAGTACTCAAGGATATTCTTACTGTCGTCCAATGATCATCATATGAATCATTCTGGTATATGCTCATAACACTTTATAGCACAGGACATCTGATTGTGTACATATTATTCGTGATCTATAATCACTCATGTGTTTTTACTCATTGAGTGTCAGATACACTCAAGTCTTGTTAAACCTTCACATGACAAGATTTCTATATTGAACTATTTCAATATCTATTCAATGTACTTTGACTTAAACTTATTATGTGTTTCAATCTATCTTTATAGATCTTGACACTAAATTTGTTTCAGTCCATATTCTTTCATTGAAGTTAATTTCTCAATGAAACCTTTTTAATCAAGTATATAATTACATCATTTACAACCAACTATATGTCATATACATAAAGTATTATAAATATGTCTCAGCGCTCCCACTTAATTTCTTGCAAATGCAAGCATCTTCATCGTTTCTGATGAAATCAAAAACTCTTTGACTATTTCATCCGGTGAAGATTCCAACTCCGCGATACTCACTTCATCCAATTGAAGTTTGTATATCTATCTAGTATTCCACGGACCAGCAAAACTCTTGGTTGTATCTTGTATACACCTTTAATACGCACTTCTGATAAGTAATGTATTTTGCCATCCTACTAGCATATCTCATAAAAGAAATATGTAGTGATTACTAGAATAATCCACATAGACTACAAGAATTGCTACGGAAGATCTAATCTTATCGTAGTCAACTCTTTGAACTTTGCCGTAAACAACTTTTCGACAAGTCGAGCTTCTTCAAGGATATTTCATCCAAGTCCATCGATTTTATAGATCTATTTACTTTTAAAAACTATTCATCTATCTTGGATTTCATGGCGTATAGCCATTTTAACGGAGTCAGGGCCCATCATAACTTCTTTGTTTGTAGTTAGTTTATCATTGTTCAAAATCAATCCTTTGTCCACAAATCATTTATTTGATCACAAAGTAAACCATACCTACAAGGTTCAATAAGTACTTCGATCTCCATGGATAAAACACTTTGTAGTCATGGAAGCCATGATCATCGTGGCCGCTTCCGGAACCAATTTCCGATGCTGCGTTACTCTGATCATTATGCTCAAGTTCATAAACCTTATCAAGTTCTATTGTCCTCCCACTCAAATACTTCGCTAGAAACAATTTCTGAGAAATAAGAAACATTGACAAACACTTTTGTCTTTGTCTCGTGAGAAGAATTCCCAATCAAATTTCTGGGATAACCAACAAAGACATTCATCCGATTTTGGTTGTAAACTTATTTACTTATGCTATGCATACCAAAATTTAAGAAAGGACTATTAGGGTTCATACCCATGCCATAACTCGTATGGTGTCATTTCAACGGATCATGATGATGCTCTATTTAGTGTAAAAGCGGTAGTCTCTAAAACATAATACAAAAAATATAATGGCATTAATATTTTATCTTCATCATTGACCCAACAAGGTTTGGATATATCTCTCGGATACTTCATCATCACTATGATACTCCAAGAAACATGAGTTGTAGAACAATTTCATAACTCTCTTAGATGTTCACTAAAACTCGTAATTCAAATATTTCCACCATGATCCAATCATAGATATTTGATTTTTCTATTACGATGATTTCCACTTCATGCTGAAATTTATTTGAATCTATTCAAATGTTTCAAACTTCTTCCTTATTGAATATATCCACACATATATACTCAATTCATCGTTGGAAGTTTTCATGAAGTAGAAGAATCTCCCGCACACAACTATGCCCGAGTGAATCACATACATCATCATGTATTTTTCCACTAAGTTAGTTGCCCGTTCAACTCTTGGCCTATGAACGGTATTTTAGTCATTCTCTTTAGAAAAGATTTGCAAGCGTCAAACGATTCAAAAAATCAAATGACTCCAAAAATCCATTTTCATGGAGTTCCTTCATGCGTTCCTTTCTAACATGACCTAAATGGCGGTTCCACAAATAAGTGGAATTCTTAATCATTTGCCTTATGACATTTTAGTGTCAGTAATTATGTATGTGTGATTCACCATTAAGATTTATAATAACTTATCCATTGTACATGGAGTAATGTCATAATTTGAACAACTCATTGTTTTTATTTGACCAGAGCAAAATGGCAATTATTAAGTTCTTTATTATAAATTCTAAGGGCTAGATAGAATGCCAACGATGAACATAATAACACTTTATTTTTGTTCCAGACGTGCATTCCTATCATATTCCTTGTCAGTCACTTAGGCCATTGTATTCTTGTATTGCGTTGTTTTGTATGACACTTCATACCAACCAATATGGTACTAATACCCAAGAATTTCATTGTGTGACCAAACAAGGAATACATTCATAACATGTATATCATTTATATACACCTGAGCTAGACTTTCTAGTCTTTTCTTTCTTTATGCCAATAATCTTTTTGTAGTTTCTCTTTTAGCTTTCCTCATTATTCAGAAAAACACTTCAACATAAATAACTTCCCAGGTTTGTTGGTCAAATACCAATAACCTTAAGGTTCTTACTTTGAAGTTGATCATCATATGACAAGTGTTCCGGATTTCACTATTAGTAACCTTTTAATATGATGAACAATTTCACTCATAATATTATTATATCATGAAGACTTTTCGAGACCATGTCTGTACATGCTAGGCTCGTAAAGTATAACCTCAATATTCGCATGTGCAAATCTGGCTTGCACCCGTTGTATGCACACGTAGAATCTATAACACCCGATCATCACGTGATGCTTCGAAACGACGAGTTTTAGCAACGGTGCATACTAAGGACGATCACTTCATGGATATGCGAATATTGTTAGTGCCCCAATAGTTGGAGGATTGGGACGACTTGCGTCTTCAACCTTCGTACATTCCCATAAAACTTATGAGTTTATGTAGTCTCACCAAATTATATTCTATCATCTTTGCAATAAGGTCTTAGATATCATATATATCTCATACCTTGATTATTTCTGAAAACTAAATTTTCAGCTCCTTACTTTTCAAACAGATTTGAACTTCAAGTTTCACGGAGACAAGATAACTTTAGGTACTAATTGAAACCATTGCTCTCTGAATCAACAATGTGAGGTTTACTAAAAGTTTGCAATAGGACTTAATCATTTCTTGATTCTTTAACAATACGGTACCAAACTGTAAAGTTTCTTGTCAGATTTTAACAGTATTTCTATCTCAATTACAAGACTAGCGCATGGTAGAAAACGGATGCCAATACTACAAAATTAATTCAAAATACTACTCAGGCTATGTTCATGATAATTAGTTCATGTTTTAATCTAATTACTAATGAACTCCCACTTAATACAACATCCCTCATATTTGTTAAGTGGTACACGATCCAAATCCACTACACCAAAACCGATCATCACGTGAGATGATGTAGCTTCAATGGTGAACATCAACATGTTGATCATATCATCCATATGACTCGTGTTCAACCTTTCGGTTTCTGTTGTCCCGAGGCCATGTGTGTACATGCTAGGCTCGTCAAGCAAACCCTAGTATTCCGCGTGTGCAACATGGCTTACACCCGTTGTATGTGAACGTTGAGTCTATCACATCTGATCATCACGAGATGCTTCGAAACAACGAACTGTGCAACGGTGCATACGAGGGGATAACACTTTATTATCTTGATATTAATGTGAGGGATCATCTTATAATGCTACCGTCGCGTTCTAAGCAAAATAAGATGCATAAAGGATTAACATCACATGCAATTCATATGTGATATGATATGACCCTTTAGTCTTTGCGCCTTCGATCTTCATCTCCAAAGCACGGACATGATCTCCATCATCAACGGGCATGATCTCCATCATCGTCGGTGTAGCGTCAAGGTTCATGGCGCCGTCTTCATGGTTGTTCACCTCATGTAGCAACTATTACAACTACTTTGAAATACTACTCAACATGAAATTTAAAGACAACCATAAGGCTCCCGCCGGTTGCCACAATACAATAATGATCATCTCATACATATTCATCATCACATCATGGCCATATCACATCACCAAACCCCGCAAAAACAAGTTAGACGTCTCTAATTTGGTTTGCATATTTTACGTGGTTTAGGGTTTTCGAGTAAGATCTAATCTACCTATGAACATGAACCACAACGGTGATACTAGTGTTGTCAATAGAAGAGTAAATTGAATCTTCACTATAGTAGGAGAGACAGACACCCGCAAAGCCTCTTATGCAATACAAGTTGCATGTCGAACGAGGAGCAAGTCTCATGAACGCGGTCATGTAAAGTTAGCCCGAGCCGCTTCATCCCACTATGCCACAAAGATGCAAAGTACTCAAACTAAAGACAACAAGAGCATCAACGCCCACAAAACCATTGTGTTCTACTCGTGCAACCATCTATGCATAGACCTGGCTCTGATACCACTGTAGGGATTTGTAGCATAGAAAACAAAAAAATTCCTACCGTGAGAACGCAATCCAAGCCAAGATGCAATCTAGAAGATGGGAGCAACGAGGGGATGAACGATACTAACCCTTGAAGATTTCCAAAGCCTATAAGAGTAGGCTCTTATTGCTGCGGTAGATGATCACTTGCCGCTTGCAAAAGCGCGTAGAAGATCTTGATCACGGTGCCACGATCGGGCAGCACCTCCGTACTCGGTCACACGTTCGGTGTTGATGAAGACGACGTCCTTCTCCCCATTCCAGCGGGCAGCGGAAGTAGTAGATCCTCCTTGGAATCCCGGCAGCACGACGGCATGGTGGCGGTGGTGGTGGAGATCTCCGGCGAGCTTCGCCTAAGCTATGTGGAGAGAGAGGTAGGAGGGAACCGCTAGGGTTTGGGAGAGGGGCGCCGGTCGGGGCAGCCTTGAGGGGTGCGGCCATGGTGGTGTTGTGGTGGCCGGCCAGCCCCTCTCCTCCCCTCTTTATATAGGTGGAAGCCCCAAGGTTTAGGTCAAAGAGTCCGAATAAGACCCCAAAAAAAACTTTCCAAGTAACCAAACCTAGGGGGAGTGGGACTCCCCCCTTTCCTTGGTGGGGTGGCCGGCCACCATGGTGGGGTGACGTGGGCATTACCCTTCGGGTAACCAATGTTGCTCTACCCTACACGGTCCAACTGGAGGCCCATGAAGTTACCCGGTGGCAAGATGGGCCACTAGGACGGTGCGGGGGAAGATTACTTGGAGAACGAGGCACGGAAGAAGCCGAACAAGGAAAGATTGGAGATAGATCTACTGTAAACCTACTCGTACTCGATTAGACTTCTCGGGACCTGGCCACCTATATAAAGGCTAGGAGAGGGGCTATCGAGGGACACAATCAACCTTAGCAGTATTAGCCAGCAGAAGCTTAGAACTAGGTTACCCTAGCAACTAGCATCTCGACGAGATTACAGCCGAACTATTCGGCATCCCATTGTAACCTGTTTCATCATAATCAAGAACAGACAGGCAGGACGTAAGGGTTTTACCTCATCGAGGGTCCCGAACCTGGGTAAATCGCTCTCCCCGCTTGTCTGTGTACCGATGTCTCGTGTCAGCCTGCAGGATTCCATCAACCCTAAGCCCCTATCGGAGGGCATTGCCGAGGAGCACCCTCGACAATTGGCGCCGTCTGTGGGAACCCTGTCGGCACAAGGCAGGGCATCGGCAGTACCAGTCACATCTGCAGCGTTCGTGCTCGAGTCACCAACGCCTCCAGATCCAAAAGATTCGATTCGCTGCGGATCCTTCGAGTTCGCACCACATCTCAAGCCGGCGCACGCGATTCCTGCAGAGTCGTGTGACGACATGACCACCACCTTTGGAGGCGTCCACTTCATCATCGACTCCGGAGGTTTTCTTCGCCTCCCTAGGACAAATACGTCCGGCGTGGAGCCCTCGGTTTCGGCAGAGGATACCCTGGCAGCAACCTTGGAAATTCCACCCAGAGGCACACATGGAGGAAGCCGAGGAAGCTTCGATCCCACAATGGGGCGAAGGAAAAGGCGAAGGGAATTGTACCATGGAGAAGAAGAATGTGCAGCGCCTCACCCTCGCCAGTCCGAATGGGAAAAGGAGGGCGTGCAAACGATCCATGGCCGCGCTCGCTCACCGCACTTATCGGCCACGGAGCAACTCGATGCACCATGCTACCTCCACTCCTATATCGACCCAAAGGACGGTCGGGAGAAATCCGAGTCACCTATTGAGGAACCGCCGACACTTCCTGGAGATTCGACAGCTTCGTGATGACCTCAGGAGTGAAGCTATATCAAGAGTTCACATAATGGAGAAGAGAGCAAGATCCTACAGCTATCGGGGCGAGCCATACGTGCCGGAGCCGTACGAACCAATGGAAAAGGACGAGTATGTACCAGCCGAGGTATTCCCAGAACCGCGCGGGCAGGTCAGTATGATCCATAAAACCAGCTTTTCAAAAAGGGAAATCAAGAAATTCTCGCGAGAAGTGAAGTACGCAGAAGTCGCTATGGTCGACACACCCGAATTCATCGACTGGTCGGAGCAACGTATCTCCTTCGATAGGACAGACCACCCGAAAGCCGTCCCTAGACCAGGCCATGCAGCTCTAGTCCTCGAGGCACAGATCGGAGGGTACAACATGAGCAAAGTATTCATGGACGGAGGAAGCGGCTTAAACCTACTATTCGCCAACACAATGAGAGCAATGGGTCTAACAGTCGATATGCTGAGGGAATCCGACACAGGATTCCATGGAATTATACCGACTCGACCCGCTTATTCTCTTGGAAAAACGTCGTTGGATGTGGTCTTCGGCACGCCCACCAATTTCAGGAAAGAAAAGATCGAGTTCGAAGTTGTCGACTGGGGCAGGCCGGCGTTTGCCAAGTTTATGGCCGTGCCTCATTACGCGTACCTAAAACTGAAGATGCCAGGCAACAACGGAACCTCAATAACCGTTCACGGAAGCTTTGCCCGATCAGACACCTGTGACAGGAAGTTCCAGAAGATCGCTTCGAAATTCGGCGCTAAGGAGGAACTCAATGCGATCGACGCAACCGTGGATCATACGCAGCCGCCAGCCGACAACCGAAACGCAAGATCCGACGAGTTTGACGCTACAAAGGAAGCCAAGAAGCTGCAGGTGCACCCCATCGACCCGAAGAAAACGGTCAATATATCGGCTGACCTTACGGACGCATAGGAAGGCGCGCTCATTGAGTTCCTCCGTGAGCGCCGGGAGATATTTGCATGGGAACCATCCGACATGCCAGGTATCCCCGGGGAACTCGCCGAGCACGCCCTTAATGTTGACCCGACAGACCAAACCAGGTGCAGCCGATGCGTCGATTCTCCGAACCCAAGAGGAGAGCAATTGGTGAAGAAATCAATCGACTTCGTAAAGCAGGATTTATCCGAGAGCTCAAGGAATCGAGTGGGTGGCTAACCCTGTCATGGTACCCAAAAAGGACACCACCGCTCTGCGTATGTGTATCGATTACACCGGCCTCAACAAACACTGTCCGAAAGACCACTTCCCGCTGCCCAGAATTGACCAGATAGTCGATTCCACAGCCGGGTGCGACCGCCTCTCCTTCCTCGATGCCTACTCTGGGTATAACCAGATCAAATTGAAGAAGGAAGATCAGGAGCTAACCGCGTTCATCACCCCACACGGCGTTTCTCGCTACAAACGTCATGACCTTCGGGTTGAAAAATGCGGGAGCAACTTACCAACGTTGCATGCAAGCTTGCCTTGGAGAGCAGATCGGGCGAAACATCGAAGTCTATATTGACGATATCGTGGTAAAAACGAAGCACACCGCCACGCTCGTCGACGATTTGCGGGAGACCTTCGATAACCTAGACAGGTATAAGATCAAGTTGAATCCCAAAAAATGCTTCTTCAGAGTACCAGGGGGCAAGTGCTAGGATACTTCATCTCGGCCAGGGGGATCGAAGCCAACCCTTTGAAAATTAAAGCTATTCTCGATATGGAGCCGCCAAAGAATCTGCATCAAGTGCAGCAGTTGGCAGGACGTTTAGCAGCGCTCAGCAGGTTCATCGCCAAGCTAGGAGAAAAAGCTTTGCCTTTCTACAACTTGATGAAAAAATCAGAAAAGTTCGAGTGGACAAAGGAGGCGCAGGAATCTTTCGACAACCTGAAGAGAATCTTGTCGACATCTCCAGTCCTTGTAACCCCCCGCGAGAAGGAAACGCTGCTCATGTACATAGCTGCGACAGCCCAAGTCTTCAGCAGCGTCTTGGTCGTCGAACGGGAAGAAGCAGGGAGAGTTCATGGCGTGCAGAGGCCCGTTTACTATCTCAGCGAAGTACTCACACCCGCAAGACAGAGGTACCCTCATCATCAGAAGCTGGCATATGCGGTATGGAGGTCAGCCCGCAAGCTACGGCACTACTTCACACAGCATCTGATTGTCGTCGTGAGCGAAGCGCCGTTAAAAAATATAATGACCAATCCAGAGGCCACAGGTCGAGTGTCCCAATGGGCTATCGAGATAGCACCTCACGACATAACTTACGTTAACCGGACAGCTATAAAATCCCAAATCCTCCCAGACTTTGTGGCGGACTGGATTCAATCTCAGACACCAACGGCACCCGACATGTCGGGATCGTGGGTAATGTATTTCGACGGGTCGAAACGAAGCACAGGCGCAGCAGCAGGAGTGGTGTTGATATCACCACAAGGAGATAAGATGAAGTATATACTACGTATGAACTTCTCTTTGCCGACAAACAATGAAGCAGAATACGAAGCGCTGCTGCACGGAATGAAGATGGCAAAGGCATGTGGGGCGACTCGCCTGGAAATCTACGGGGATTCAAACTTGGTAGTACAACAGTCGATGAATCTGTGCGACGCAGTTAGCGACAACATGATCGCCTATCGGCAGCTGTATCAGAATATAGAAGCAAAATTCGAGGGATGTGAGCTCAGACATATCGGCAGAGCCAGCAATGAGGAAGCCGACACCTTAGCAAACATCGGCTCCATGTGCTCTCCCATCCCAGATGGAGTATTTTACGAAGTGATCACTCAGCGATCAATAAAAGAGAAGGCGTCAGCACCTCTAAAACCATCTACTGAGGAAGCAGAGGCAAACCCGCAGCAAGTTGCCGACGAAGCTCCAACTCTCCCAGCCGAACAAATCCTCCTCCTCGAGCCATTATGGACTAAACCGTTCCTGGCGTACCTAGCAAAGCGAGAACCGCCGGCGGATCCAGAGAGAAGCAAAACGAATCGTCAGGCGATCAAAAGCTTTCACCATAGTAAACGGTGAACTCTACAAGCGCAGCATTTCCGGTATCCTCCAAAGGTGCATTGCCATCGACGACGGAAGAGCGCTGCTGCGTGAGATACATGAGGGAACTTGTGGGCATCACGCGGGAAGTAGGGCTCTCGTAGAAAAAGCCTTCAGGGCAGGATTTTACTGGCAAACGGCAGCGACGGATGCTCGAGATCTGGTCATGAAGTGCGACCCTTGCCAACGGTTTTCCCCAAAACCGCACGCCCCTGCAACAGACCTAATGACGATACCCTTGGCGTGGCCGTTCGCTCAATGGGGACTCGATCAAGTTGGGCCACTACCGACATCATCGCCCGGAGGACACACGTACTTACTAGTCGCAGTCGATAAATTCACAAAGTGGATCGAGGCAGTACCAGTACGAAACCAGAAGGCAAAAACAGCAGTCCAATTCTTCAAGGAAATAACATGTCGATTCGGCGTGCCTCACGAGATCGTCACAGTATAACGGGACTAACTTTGACTCCAAAGAATTCCGAGAATTTTGTGACGACAGGGGAATAAAACTGAAATTCGCATCGCTGGCTCATCCCCAAACAAACGGTCGGTGGAAAGGATCAACGGTCTAATAGGGGACGGTCTCAAGAAGCGTCTTACAGCGCAGAGGGAGCTTGGGTCGAAGAGTTACCATCGGTACTTTGGAGTTTGCGTACCACGCCTAACGGTCGACGCAGTACACCCCATTCTTTCTGGTACATGGAGCCGAAGCAGTCTTGCCAGCCGATGTTCGATTCGAAGCACCTCGAGTGACGGCATACACAGAACCCTCTTCCAACATCGCACTGCAAGATGCTGTAGACCTACTCGGATGAAGCCCGAGACGTTGCTTTAGCCGTAACCACGGTATACCAGCAGGCGCTGAGGAACTACCACAGTCGACGAATACGCAACCGGTGCTTTAGTGTTGGAGATATGGTACTTCGGCTGAAACAAAAAAGGCCCTCGAAACTTGAGTCTCCATGGGAAGGACATTACATCGTCACCGAAGTGATACCAGGGGGAGCGTACAGGCTCAGAAATCCAACTTCAGGAAAAGATGTCGGAAATCCATGGAATATCGCACACCTGCGACGGTTCTATACATAGGACGCGATTGTTTTTTATTATATAAATATCCTTTAAAGTTGCTTTTCCTTATGAATAAAATTTTAATCAGGTTTTCCGCCTCCTTTCTTCAATTTAGGCCCTACCACCTGAACAGGTCGACTGCGGCCCCTACCGTCGGCTCTTACTCCCATCGGGAGCGCTGGCCTAGAAAACACGCAGTGTCATTAATTAAATACTCTCAACGGGAGCTAAGATTAATGACACACAAAAAGAGAACAACCAATCCAAGCCTCGAGAAAATACGCGAGTGCTCGCAGTCGATGGTTACATTATCACAAAATAAGGCTCAAACCGGTGCACCGCGTGACGATGCCAAGCGTCTAATTCCCTCGACTAAGTCGACGGGTCTCGCTCTTACAAAACTTACACAAAGGCTTCGCAATAACATTGCATAATTCAACGAAGTCGTCGGGAGAGCAGGTTGAACTGATCACTCAGCCGCCCCCAACAAATAAAATATCAATCGAATTAACATAGCGTGCAACGTACGCGATAAACTTATACAAAATAATTTTATGCAGGGAATAAGGCTATTACATTCATTGTCGAGCTCCCCGGTCCCAATGGGCCTTCAGATCCTTCTCAAGGCACGACTCCATCCGAGAAACGATGGTGTATGCAGGACCTCTAGCGGCATCATAATACTAGCCTAAGCTCCTCTCAGTGTTTGCTACGACTCCCAAGTCTAGAGATGGATGACATGCCAATACTGAGGCAAAAGCAAGCTCCGCACCGGCCAGGAGTTCCTTCCGCACCAGCTGCCGAATCCTTTCGGGAGACTTGAATCGGGTGAACAAGGCAGATAAGGTTTCGGGTGCTTGATCCAGAGGAAACAAGGTGTTCCAAACCATCGTGAGATGAGCGTGGTACTTATCAAAGTAATAGTGCGCCTTCCCCACCCGATACTTAAACTTCGCCATGACGACAGCCTTCGGACGATGCAGCCACAAACCGTGATTCGGGTGCGCAACGTCAGTCATTGCCTCAACCTCTTCATGGATCTTCTTGTTCTCCTCAGCCACATCTGAAGCTACGACTGGAAAGGAATAAGGACCAGTTGAGGGAATATTCAAAACTATTGCAGAAAGTAGAGCATGGGTTAATACTTACAGCCCAAACTTTCGGTGGCAATATGGAGACCATCAAGAGCGTACTGTTCGATAGCTGTCGCTATCTCCCCCTTTTTCTTCACCAAGGCCGCCATCGCACGAAGAGAAGTGATATCTCTGTCTAAACTAGACACTTGGTCACGCAAGCGGCGAACGAGGCTTGACTCATCACTACTTGAAGGATTCAGAAAAAGCTCAAGCACGCGAAGAAGACGGAGGAATCTAGCAAGACAATCCTTAATTCAGACTAGTATCAAAGTAAAAATCCTATCGGGAGCGTT
>NC_061510.1:240914292-240937302 GCF_022539505.1 Lolium rigidum | reverse complement strand
ATTCAATAAACAATTATAAGTAATCAAGAATATAAATAGAACAACAATTATAGAAAGCTCATTAAGGAAAATTGAGCTTTATTGATAATCACACATGATACATTGTCAATTACAATATCCAGAAATGAAATATGAAGTTACAACACATTACATAAATTGATGAAATAGAAAAAGAAAGAGGAAAATTACAAATAATGAAATATCCTAAACTACAAGACAATCTTGAGCTTGATAATCTTCATGACCATTTGATCATCATTTTGACCTCGCACATAATCACAACAAACAAGTGTTATGCCAAGTGGCATAGCCACTTGGCAAGTTAGAAATCAAATAGAATTGGTGAGGATATGACCAAAGCTGCCGAGTTGATCCATTCCAAGTCCAAGTGCACAGCACCAGGCTACACACACACACAGCCTGCTCACAGGGCTGTGTGCATGCATCACACACACACAGTGAGTCACCAAAGGGAAAGGTGGAGCTGTCGACCAGAGATGCAAGGGCCAACCATATAAAAACTTTTCCCCAGTAAACCCTAGCTCAGTCATCGACCAAGCAGCAGGGTAAGTCATCAGGCCCCAAGAACAGCTCAAGAACACCAAGAACAGGTGAACAGCCAGAGCTGTTTCACCTATTCCCCAAACACATAAATTAACCAAGCATCAAGCTCACAAGGAGAAGCAGGGCAAGCACCAGCTCATCACTGAAGCAAACCAACCAACCAGAAGCAAATCCTCTACCACAACAACTTTATCTAGGAGCTGGAGTGAGGTATACACATCATCATGAACAAACCAAATGGTTTTGTTCATAAATTGCACAGGCATGATCACAAGCACATAAAGGGTGGGGTAACCCTGTTTTGATCATCATTTGGTCAGAGACCAAGTGTAACCTGGTAGAAATGGCAAGGACCAGGGATCAATCAAGCCTATACCCATGGTTATGCCAACCGTAATAGTGGTAGCACCTTCCAAATGGAAACGAGGAAAGAAAACCATCCCGGAGACTTAACCAAGTGTAACCAAACTACACTAGCCCTTTTAAGACCATCGAATATAGACATTTCTATGTCTATTTTCATTTCAACATCAATTATACTGGAAGCCCATGAATGACTACCAGTAATATTGCACAGTAGCATACATAAGAGGTAGGAGCAACCTTTCCTAGCACACTAAGCATTGCTAGGGTCACAACAACTACCTAGTCACACGTAAAAGCCACAAGAGAAGCATATCATCACTCCAAGGAGTTCATGCATCACAGGAGGTGCCAACACATGTTGGTTTCCATCCAAATAGGGCATAAGATGCACCAGATCACTACTGCATCAGGTAGATCATGTCTGTTGTCAGAGATAGGAAGCTAAGCTTCACTGACAAGCATAGGTAAATAAAACAACACCCACACAGATGTATCCAGAGGTAGCAAATTCCTCAATCAACCACCAGTTTTACTTTCACAAGCCACAGCAACCACCAGTACTTGGTGGGGAGCTGGATCCACAAGCAACAACAGCATTTGAAATGAATCCATACAAATTTATAAGCCACAGGAAGCCCTGATGATCACAGGATCATTCAAAGCCACAAATTAACCAACCATTGCATCACAGATAATCAAATACATAAAATATAATTGTAACCAGTAGCACACCAACTAGATATGGAGTTATTTAGCCATCACACAAGCTGAACTAAGCTTTACACTAAAGAAAGGCCAAGAGCACTACACAGATAGCACTGTTTCTTGCAAATTAGCAAGGACCACACACCTCAATCAAGCCAGAGCTAGTAATTGAATACACTTGATGATTTAGATAAAATAGCATCAAGAACAGAGGTACGAGGAAGCAGCAACACAAGCACAAGCATGAATGCATAAGCAATGGCAATGATAGCAAGCATATGCATAGCAATAGAGCAAGCACCACAGCCTAGCGATTCATAGACAGACAGCACAAGTAGCATAACAACACAAGCACAGTAGCCACATGAACAGAGTTAGCAAGGCACGAGAAGAGGCAGCATCGTCACGGCAAGCATCTCAACATGGAGATGCAGGCCGGTGGCTGAGCAAGACGAAGAGGATGAGGAGATAAGTGAGCAGAGCAGAGAGGGAGAGTAGGAGGCGATGGATACTCACCAGTGAAGCGAAGCGCAGGGCACGGCCATGGCGGCCACGGCGGCACACGCCGAGGGCGCAGCAGCGCCAGGCCAGGCCAAGCCATGGCGGCGCCACGGCACCAGCACTACCACGGTCAGGCACGGAGGCGCCACGGCATCTGGAGCATCGGTGGCGACGAGATCGCCACGGCACTCCACGCCAGGCGACCAGAGACGAAGGGGGGCAAGAGCGAGCAGGCGGCGCTTCACAAATTGCCGCGGTGGATCTGAAGCGCCGTTGAACGGCGGTTCAGATGCGCCATATCTCGCCGGCGGCGACGGCCGGAGATGGCCGGAACAATTCGGAGAAGACGGCGGCGACGCGGGTGTCGCGAGAGCGCGAGAGAGAGGTTAGGGTTTCGTGCGCGAGTGAGGGGGAGAGAATCGAATGGGCCGACCGAGCCCAAAGGGTGGCTTGGGTTCGACCTAACCCGCCGGGCCACCCCGACGGTGGGGCCCAAGGGCATTTAGGTCATTTCACAAATCCACTTAAATACGTAAACTTTGAAATTTCATAAGAAATGCTTAAAAGCTCTAAAAAAATAATTAAAAATATGAAAATAGATCAGCATAAAATTCTCTACCTATAATAAAATATCAAAGAGAATTATTAAAGACAAATATGAATAAGTCTTAATTTGATGATTTAAATAATCATTTAAATCACACATATACTTTTACAATAATAAAAATAAGTCCATTAATGCATTTGGACTTGAAAAAACACCTTGACAACATTTCAAGGTTGTATTTTACTTTAAATAAAGTATCCCCAAATTATTCTTAGTATTAACCTCTTACATGAAATAATAACAACATCGGAAGGGGGAAACAAACCCTAAAACTCGGAATCATGCATAATTGCTTCTTTAACCATTGCCCTTATCGGACAATGATGCTATTTTTCGGAACCGGAGGACAAGGGTCGAGTCCACACCATCCAACCGCAGAACTTTGCGGTGTTCGAGCAAGTTCATCGCTTGCTCATGTCATTTGAGTATCTTTATCAAATTACTTGCAAAGTACTATAATTACCACTATTGCATAAAAACCAAAACCACTATTTTCATAACTATGAATATGACTATGTGGTTGGCAATGGAACCATGGATTGTGTTGATATGGTGGAGGTTCCATTGCAAGGGTTTATATCCATCTAGGATTAAACAACAAATGTCGTCCAGTGATTCTTGTGTCGTAATACCCGTGTTAACCATAAGATCCGGAGTGGGACGGAGTAGTCAAAAGTGTTTCCACATCTCGTTCATCAACGGATGCTCATTACTGGGTGCACATGATCTTGCGAGACATGATGCAGGGGTGGGAACCCGTAGAAGTCCCAACGGTAATGAGGTCTATGATGGGTTGCAGCTGCCGGCGTAGGAATGTATGGTAGAGCCCCGCATTGTCGTCGTGGTCGGGGTCCACCCCGAAATCTATGGGAATAATGGGACCGGCGTGGACCCAGGGTCGGAGTCTGCAACAAAGGGTGGGTGTTCGAGGTAGCGGAGGAACATAATTGGCTAGACCTTATACCGGGCCTCACACCATAGGAAGTGTGGACGGGAAAGCTGCCCGGTTGGCACCAAGGTTAAGATCTCTTATGGGTAAAGCAACACACCTCTGCAGAGTGTAAAGAACCGTGACTCCGTCACTCCTCGTTCCGGGATATGGAACTACGAACGCGGCCGGAAAGGAACTCCATGAAGTTCTAGTAAACCGGTGAAGGCCGACGGACATAGCTCTTTGAAATAAAAGCAATCTATTGAAGAAATGTTTATCAAAACCTGCATTGGTATTAGACTTTCCGGTCTAATGTCGTAGCTAGTGCATTAAACACCTCTTTCCTATAATGAACTTGTTGAGTACGCTCGTACTCATACCACTCTTAAATCCCTTGCTTAGATTGTCCGAATCGTCCGGAGGAGGACTACGACAACCATGACGGAGCCGAGATCATCGGCTATGAAGAACCGGACCTCTCGGGAGGTATTGAAGGCGTAGACTACCTCATAGTCTACGGAACCGGGGAGGCTTCCGGTGGAGATCAAGCCTAGAAGCACCAAGTAGTAGTTGTAGCCGAGCAGCACGAACTCTTAATACTTAGCTGCTCGAGAGAATAAATGTATAACTTAATGAGACTTCTATATTGTAAGTTAAGGTGGGTTCGCCTCGAACCCAGGAATATTCCTCTTAGGACCCAAGAGGAGCTCCAAGACAATATATGTTTGATGCTTGTAATAATAAGTGAATGAGTTATGGACCTCGCTATGTTCTGTTGTACTACTCGAGGGATGTAATATTTGCGGAATGGTACTTCGTGAATGTTATATCAACGACCGGCATACTACAACATGCGGTGGTATGCGGGGTCACCACGGGAATCATCTCCCGGAGGTCTCTTCATCACCATGATCGCCTCCGGATCGATGTGTGAGTAGTTCACCCCTGGATCGTGGGTCCATAGCGGTAGCTAGATGGTTGTCTTCTCCTCATTGTGCTACCATGTTAGATCTTGTGAGCTTCCTATCATGATCAAGGTCATCTATTTGTAATGCTACATGTTGTGTTTGTTGGGATTCGATGAATATGGAATACTATGTCAAGTTGATTATCAATCTATCATATATGTTGTCTATGTTATTGCATGCTCTCCGTTGCTAGTAGAGGCTCGGCCAAGTTGATACTTGTAACTCCAAGAGGGAGTATTTATGCTCGATAGTGGGTTCATGCCTCCATTGAATGCGGGACGAGTGACGGAAAGTTCTAAGGTTGTGGATGTCTCTGTTGCCACTAGGGATAAAACATCAATGCTTTGTCTAAGGATATTTGTGTTGATTACATTACGCACCATACTTAATGCAATTGTCCGTTGTTTGCAACTTAATACTGGAAGGGGTTCGGATGATAACCCGAAGGTTGACTTTTTAGGCATAGATGCATGCTGGATAGCGGTCTATGTACTTTGTCGTAATGCCCTGATTAAATCTCATAGTAGTCATCATGATATATGTATGTGCATTGTTATGCCTTCTTTATTTGTCAATTGCCCAACTGTAATTTGTTCCCCCAACATGCTATTTATCTTATGGGAGAGACACCACTAGTGAACTGTGGACCCCGGTCCATTCTTTACATCTGAAATACAATCTACTGCAATACTTGTTCTTTCATTGTTCTTCGCAAACAAACATCATCTTCTACACTATACATTTAATCCTTTGTTTACGAGCAAGCCGGTGAGATTGACAACCTCACCGTTACGTTGGGGCAAAGTACTTTGATTGTGTTGTGCGAGGTTCCACGTTGGCGCCGGAATCCCCGGTGTTGCGCCGCACTACACTCCGTCACCAACAACCTTCACGTGATCCTTGACTCCTACTGGTTCGATAACCTTGGTTTCTTACTGAGGGAAAACTTGCTGCTGTACGCATCACACCTTCCTCTTGGGGTTCCCAACGGACGTGTGTCTTGCACGCCATCAACTAGCAAGGAGACTTCTAGACGATATGCAAAGCAACCATGCCCAATGGCATGTAGAAAGATCATTCTCAAGAAAGGTGAATTCAATCACCAAAGGTAACAATGAAGAGCTTACTTCAAAGGTAGATGAGCTTATAAATATTCTGAAGGGTAAGAAAAGTACCCAAGTTAATGCCCTCACCAACTCTAATGTTGAGGAAGTAGACTTCATAGCAACAAATCCTTATAACCCTGCATGTAAGAGTCAAAACTATGGCTCTAATTTTCCAGAACAAATAACACTAATGCAGGAGTTCCAAATAATAATTACACCAATGGTAGTGGAGCAAGCAATGGTAATACTTCAATTGAAAATAATTTCAAAAAATTTATGCATGCTCAAACCGAACAAAATAGTACCCTTACAAAGCTTACTGAAAATCATAGCACTATGTTAGGAAATTTATTTGATCAGACTGATTCTCTTAAGAACGAAGTTCAAGTTCTACAGGAAAGGACAAAGACCGTTGAGGCACAACCGGGGAAGATAGCTGAAAGCTAAACTATAATACTTGCAAGATTTGCAGGTAAGCCAGAGTCAAAACCCGTTGAAGACCTCAAGATGATGACAGTCGAAAGAGAAGGAGAAGCACCTGAAGAATTGGACTATAGCAATGCTCCAACATCAGAGTACTTCGTAGAATATTTAATAAAGATGGTCACGGTAAAACATCCCGGAGTTGATGAAGGTAATGGTTTAAGGTACCGTAAATTTATTCATAAAGTAGCATGCAAAGTTCATGATTTAGAACAACAATATAAGAAGCTAGCTGAAAAACTCCCAACTAAGCTTAATGATATATTTGAGCCCACTATTAGGATTCATATTGGAATAAATGAGGTGGCTGCACTTTGTGATCTTGGTGCAAGCGTCTCCACAATTCCAAAAAGCTTATTTGATAAGTTAGGAATGGAGCCATTTAAAACAAGTGAGCTAAGACTTCACTTAGCTGATTCAACTTATAGACAAGTTGTAGGAATTAATGATAATATTGTAGTGGAAATTAGAGGACATCCTGCTCTTATTGATCTTGTTATTGTGGACATCCCTGAAGATCCTATAGCTCCTATAATCCTAGGAAGGCCATTTTTTAGAACTATTAAACCTCTAATTAATTTACATGAAGGGAATGTGAGAATTGGCCTACCATCTAAAGACTCATTTGTAGTACACTTCCCTAGAAAGAAGAAGGCCAAACATGATGATGATGGGATCATCACTTTGAAACCAAATTGCTTTGGAGTGGGTCTTCCACTTCCAACACCTAGGTAATCACCATCTTGGTCAATCTAATTGACCTTAACTAGAAGTGCTCCATGGGAGTCAATGTTTAATAAGTTTTTCTATCTAGTTCTCGTTTAGTTTAAAGTTTTTGTTTTATTTATTTTTGTTTCATTTGTTTTTGTTTTTAAAGAGTGTTCATGAGATCCTTTGAAAAAGAGGTGAAGAAAATAAGTAACAATGCCTTTTGATTTCATATACTAACGGTTGAGCATTCTTGATATTATATACTGTTGTTTTTCCTTAGTCATTTTCGAGGTATTGGTTGGTCTCTATGCCATTTTTTTTTACGTTGCCTTCAAAATAATACAAGATTGTAAATGTGTAGTAGAAAGAGTCTGGAGACCTCGAAGTTTTGCTCATTTATTTTAGAGTTTGTTTTGTAATCGCTAGGGACAACTATTATATCTCTACCATGTAATATCCATTATTTATAATCTAACATGGTATTGATTATCAAAAAACGGCAACACCTAGTAAAATGGTGGATTAATTATCTAATTGTTATCATTCACAAACCCTAGGGTCCTAGATGTACCTCAATTGGAGTTTAACTGTGCCTCGTCTTCTTCCTGGCTTCGACATTGAGATCCTTGTTGTGATGGCTTGTAATAGGTGAAAGAATGATAGCCTTAGTTGTATTTTTAGAGTTAATATTTGAATTGACATATAGTGATTGGACTTCTCCCTTGGTATCAAATCTTCTTGACATGAATTCCCAATTTATGGCGCAATATCTCTGCGATTTTCACCATCTTGATGTTGCAACTTGTAAGGTTTGTAAGATAGACTGTTGTGTATTGTGTTAGCGACTTAGCGTAGGAGTGAGCGCATTCATCTAGTACATGAAATTGTTGAGAGATGGAGGGATGCTAGTCATGCTAGATTAAAACCTGATAAGGGCTAGACATAAAAAAAAAATCGAAGCTCGGCGAGCAAAACGAGCGCTCATCTAAACAACTCGTTTAGCTTGGTTCGTTATAATAATAAACAAAACTAAACATTGATTTTAGCTTGATATCATTAATGAGCTAAACGAGCAAGCTGTCGAGCCTCGTGGGAAGCTTGCTAAGCTTGTTAGTTATGATCATATCTAACTTACTAGCTTGAAACAGGTACATTTGACTAATACTACATGACAGCATGTGCCATATTGCTATTTGGATACATCACTGATGTATGTATGTACTACTTAACTTGTTAGCCAGTTTTTTAAAATGACCTTAACGAGCAGGTCGTGAATTTCCTTCCCTATGAGACTAACGAACATAGCTAAACAATAATTTTAACTTTTAGTTTGAACGGGCTTAACGATTCGAACCTTAGCGATCACGAGCTTACGAGCCGAGCCTTAACAAGCCAAGCAGCTCATTAGTCCATCGTATACTATAAAAAAAAATTGTTTGTACGTGTACATCTCATTAATTCTCATTGTAAAAAAAGAAAAAAGAAACTAAGAAAACATTATGGCCGGGTAAGGGATGGACAGCGCGGGATTAGCCATGAATAGGGACAATGGGTTCAAAACCATGCATGTAGCAGGCAGGACCATCCTTGAAAAGGGCATGCATTTTCCCATGCAACGGGCGAGCCAAATCTCCCCACCTCCATTGCTTCCTGACCTCCCATTCCTAGCTTCTCCCGGCCGGGCTCCCGGCCGGACAAGATGTTGAGCTGGCTCCGTTGTTTCCCACACGACGGCGCGGTCATGGACGACGAGCCGAGCCGGCCAAGGCCCAGGCCCGGGAGGAGCGCCACCTTCAGGAAGATTAAGCACACCACCTCCAATTGCGCCCATGCCGCCGCTGCAGCAGCCCATCGGAAACGGTTCATCCGGTCGAGCAGCACGGTCACCGACGCACCCGGCCGTCACTCCGTCGACGGCGCCGGCGGCTACAACCACAGCGTCGTGTCGGCGCGGTCCTTCACATTTCGCGAGCTCGCCGCCGTCACCAACAGCTTCAGCCAGGCCAACCTCCTCGGCGAGGGCGGGTTCGGCCGCGTCTACAGAGGCCTCATCGGCTCGTCGCCCGTCGCCGTGAAGCAGCTGGACCGCACGGGGTACCAGGGCGACCACGAGTTCCTGGTGGAGGTGCTCATGCTCAGCGGCCTCTTCAGCCACCCCAACCTGGTCGGCCTCCTCGGATACTGCGCCGACGGCAACCAGCGGCTCCTCGTCTACCCTCTCATGCCGCTCGGCTCCCTCGAGAACCACCTCTTTGTGTCCTCCCGACGCCCCAACGCCGACGCCGATGCCGAGTCGCCGCCGCCACCGGTCCTGCCATGGCGAGCCAGGATGAGGATCGCGCACGGCGCCGCGGAGGGCCTCGAGTTCCTCCACGAGACGGCCAACCCGCCTGTGATCTACCGCGACTTCAAGTCCTCCAACATCCTCCTCGACGAAGGATACCACGCCAGGCTCTCTGACTTTGGGCTCGCCAAGCTCGCCGGGGCCCCGACCGACACCACCCACAACGGTGAGGGCGGCGAGGAAGAGGAGATCAAGGACTCGTCGTCGAGGGTGATGGGGACGTACGGGTACTGCGCGCCGGAGTACGTGAGGACGGGTCATCTCACGGTGAAGTCGGACGTGTACAGTTTCGGCGTGGTGCTGCTGGAGCTCATCACCGGAAGACGGGTCCTCGACGACAGCAGGCCGGAGGGGGAGCAGAACCTCGTGGCCTGGGCGGCGCCCATGTTCGGGGAGCAGAGGAGGCTGCAGGAGCTGGTCGACCCGCGGCTCCTCCAGGAAGGAGAAGAGGCACCGTGCGGTAGGGAGCTGAAGCAGGCGGTGGCGGTGGCTGCCATGTGCTTGCAGGAGGAGGACACCGTGCGGCCCATCATGTCCGACGTCGTCATGGCGCTCAGCTTCCTCGCCACGGCCGACGACGACCTGTCTGTTGTATCCGCTCCGAGATGACGCCCGCCTTCCACTTCCATCATTATATTTACACACATCTGACGGCATTGGCTCACATTACCTGTGTGGTTTGCATCTCAAAAAATGAAATAAAAAAGAGAGGGATTTTTGGCTCACGCTTTTAGATGAGCGTCTTATACTACTACTATATAGCAATTCCTTGAAATACCACCGCTAAATCCCATGCTGTTGCTACAGAAAACAACATACTAGTACTCCACCAAAGCATGGCACATCAATTCTTTCCAAAAGCTGAAAGGGAAATGTTAGGGAGACTCTTTAGAAGACGGACAACCTTGCAGCGCCACCGTTAACTTAGTTAACTGCTAGTATATGCTACAACATTGCCTACAGACACAATGGAGCTGACCTGTACAGTTCACGTTTCACTAAATTGATTCTACTGCCTCCAAAGTGCCACCATGACAAACAAAAAGAAGATAGAAACGAATTGCTACTTGTATAGATGCCACTGCGTTCATCTCAGCACCGATCAGGTCCTTCGAAGACACTGGAGCAACTGTTCATTCCGGGCCAGCCAACGAATAGTATGGAGCACCCGAACTACAGATGCTAATCAGTATCTTGGCCGAACTGACCGTGGCTGTTGATGCTGAGAGGAAGGGCCACCAGATCTATCTCCAGCCAAGTCGCCGCCATCATCATTCACACTCCTGAGAACTGAATCTGCACGCAGGGAATCAAATGTTACATCCTTCGGTGAAAGAGCAGAGGCATGAAATTATGGGTCACTTTGTTCACAAAAGGGAACAAAAGTACAAATAAGCAAAATGGGTCTAAACTCAAGTGTTGACATTTGTAAGGGCAGTTCAATCTAAAAAAAAAAAATTGACAATGGACAAAACTGCAATAGAAGTTGTGCAAAAAGTACTATCCAAGTGACTTAAAATGGAATTAAGAAAAATCACAACAAACTGTGCCGTACCATCAGAAGCAGCAATTTCATCCACATGGCTCCGCTTTTTCTTGGAAGCATTTTTGGCATTAACTAAACTTTCATCAGCGCAATCAAGGGTAAGAGATGCTTGCAACGCCCTATCATGTCCATATTCTGGTGGGTTTGCTTCTGATGCTAATAGGTCCAAATTAACCGTAGTGACTGGCCCTTGGAGGGATAAGTTGTTGGCAGGGTAGTCTTGCAGTTCACCTAGATGACCTACTCCCTGTGTGGCAGGATTATCTTGCGTACCAGAAGGATGCTCCCAAAATGTCAGCCCCAGATCAAAGCTATCGTTAAGAAAAAATGAAGTTTCGTCTGGTCCTCCTGAAGTCTCAGTTGGATTCGGTGGTGGAAATTGATTCCCAGTGTCATTTGCTGAGCCACAAAGCACATCGCTAGGAGACAACACCGTGAAATTTTCATCATCCGAGTCACTAAGAACTATTGGAACCTGCTCATCCCCAGGAGAAGTATTGAGATCATATACATTGTTCGTAGGGTGATCCAATCTTCCCGGTTCTAAATTATAACTTCCACCTTTGGCACTCTCATGATTAGTGTTGCTAGTATGGGTGACTTGTTTCCCATTTTCAAAGTGCCTTTTCTGATCATTCTCTGAAGATGGTCTCAAATTAGCATCCACTCTCTTGCTAATTTCCCACTTGCCATCGTTGTTCCTCCTAATTCCCAACTTAAGACGGCAACTCGTCTCTTCAGGCAATGGTTCTCTAAGCTCATGCTTTAAATCACCCATGTCGAGTTTGGATCCTATCTCTGTGGACATACAGAGAGTACCATCTGGTAGATGCCACTGCATAAGATCGTTCAGTTCCGCTCCACCCTTAGCTCTCCAGGAACCATCAGGCTTGACATCAACTTCAGATATATCATCTCCACATGTTTGGATCTAGATCACCAAGACGCAACAAAATTAGATAAAGATGCATAATTGGATAGCATAGATGAAACATGTAATTCAGTTACAGTATAAACTCACTAATGAAGTGATGCGATTGAAATAAGGATCAATGATTAAGTTGTCCAGGGAATAGTTCTTCAGGCAAATTGGGCATTGCCACTGCAGACAAACAGATGTACTTTGATTAGACAAACGAAAGAGAAAAAAAAAGTTGATTTGAGAAAAGTAACCAAACCTTCCGTGAGCGTTGATTAAGTTCCACGAAAGCTTCTAAGTCAAAACAACCCATGTGAACACAGGGTTTGAACCTACCAGCTACCTTAATCCTAGAGCCAGTCATCTGTAGAAAATAGCTTTTACATGATGAAGACATACTTTAAAGAATGTAATATCAAATACATAATGACTAACTCTGTGAGAAGGATCGCAAAACATACTATGAATCAAACAATACCATGTTGCCAACATGGGATTCTACAAAAGTATCCAGATTAAACATTATCATAAAATAAAGATAACGAATCTAGGAAGTTACATTTAAACCGTGTGTGTCATGGTTGACACAGAATGTGAGATGGCAAACGCTAGTACTCAATATTCTAGTGGACATGAGGTCAAGGGTAAGAGTCATATCAGGGCAAGTAGGAGCATATCAGCAATATCATTAAAGATCTAAACATTCTCATTAATGGCCAGAGTGCTTACAGGGCATCGGAGATTTACAGAGACCGAATCTGCCACAACCTCAATATCACTATCACTGTCTGCATTATCTGCCTCAGTTCCACCACCAACACAGCGACGCACACGAGCAAGGGCATCATCAAACTTCTCACCATCATGCTCCTTTGGCACCAAATTTAGGACCTGTCCATTATCAAACTTTTAAAAGAGGAATTAAACAGTAAAGGAGGGTTCCAAATCTCAGTAACTTGATGCTTGCCAGGTATCAGCTTGTTTGTGGTAACTGCTGAAAGAACCTTTCTGGCATTTTCCTGGAGCTTGTATAGAGAATACTTTTTGAATAGCCCAGTTTACTGTAAAACAGAAATCATGGCCAGGAACCAACTGGGATTTGGAACCCTTCTATAACGTACATTATTAGTTTTGTGCCATCTTTCATCACCTAAAACAGCTATCTTGAGGCCTTACAATTAAGAAATAAGATCAAGAAAGAAGAAAAAGCAACACATTTTCAGGGTTGATGAAAAAGAGAAAGATAACATGATCCAAACAATATAATGATAAGCGCTAATCATGGGGAGGAATTTTTTTTGCAGCTTTTTCTGATCCAAATAAGTTATTTGTCAAATATGTATTTCTGGAGAATATCGTGGTTAATAATGGAAATGCCTTTCATGTGACACAGTATACCATAAGCAATACCTCTTGCAGAGATCTCCTCTTGGCAATTCTGACTCCCAAACAGAACGTGCGAGAGTCACTTCTATATAGAACAATCTTATTGGGACCTTCTTTCAAATATTGTGTTAACTGGAGACAAAATAATAAGCAGGATTAAACAGAAGATGTATCATGTAACTAATCAATATTTATTATAAAATATATAGGCAAATCATTTTTAAGCTATAAAGTTGAAGAACAGCATGCTCCATTGCAACAAGATACTTACTACAAAACCATCATCTCTACTATTGGCTCCCAGCTGCTGTGTAGCTTGCCTATGGACAACCCTAACATGAATACCTGAGAAAACAAATAATTCCCAAAATGAATAGCTCAGAGCTAGATGATTGAACTTACAATTCAATATGAAAGGACAGTTGTTGGTTGTCATAGCATGTTCTACATAACTAAACCGGAAAAAGGCCAGATCGTATCTATATCTATAAGCCTGGAATGATGCAGAATACAAAGTATTTAATTCCTATGTTGCCAATATGGAAGCATGCATAAGTGCACTAAGCATAGGTGCATACATGTGTGCATGCACACAACACTCATGATAAGGCAAGGGAATACAGCATAAAATGAGCTAAATATGACAAATGGTATCCAGTGCAGCAAACCAAGGGCAATCAAAGCTTGAAAAAAAAAGTGAGATACAACTTAAACCCAAATCACCCTAACAACGAAAAATTGACCAACTGAAAGCATAATGTCCTACAAGAGCCTGTCGGAAATATGTATACATATGGTAAGCCGATGGAAGTACCATTAACTTGCATATCAGATTGTAAAGGCCAGTGCACCCTAAAAGGAACTTTGTCATCAAGAAGTATACACCAAACCTGCAAGAACATAATTGGTGCAACGAAACCCAATATAAAAAATGGATACATGTAGTAGTCCAATATTCTCTAAGATGGAATGATATTAGTAATTGAGCAAAACACCAACATTTCTTTGTAATTGCTACTTTTTTTTAATAATGTTATGTACTCCCTACGTTCCATAATTCTTGTCGCAAATTTGGATGTATCTAGACATATTCTGTAAATAGATACATCCAAATCTGCAACAAGAATTATCGAACAGAGGGAGTATCATAATAATATGAACAAATATATGGTTATTTATAGATAATCCTGCACAAAGATAACAGTTCAAGGAAATGAAGGGAACGAAACTAACCTGAATGTCATAATCAGCTTTCTGTAGCAGTTCTCTATGAGCTCTTGATAATGGAAAGGTTTTCTCGACATACTGTACAGTATATGACCTGGACATAAGCATGAATCACTAATAATATGAAAATTGCAGAGGCACCATGATGTTTGCTGTATGCTGCCCCTGTGGTTGGGCATAACTCATTTCTTCCTTTTCAATATACTCGGAAAAAAATGGAACATTAATGTGGTCATCTAGTTACTCAAGTCTGAAGGTATCAACATGGTCATCAGATATACAGCAACTGTATCATGTTTACTTTTTTATATACAAAAAGGAATAATCATGATCACACAAATCATCTACGGCTGTAAAGCAAACAAAAAAAGGAGACACAGATGGCCTCTCCCGCGAGCCCAGTCAACAGGGTGTGGCGACGCCCGGTCACTGAAGAGGGAAGGGCAGTGGAGGAGGTGCAAAAACAAGGGGCTTTAGTATAAAACAATGTGTTACTTACCCATCTGCCGCTATGTTAGAAGGAGGTAGTAACACTGGAAGTAATGGGTGGCTAATAGTGACCCAGAAACTGCAAATTGCAGATAAAACAATGTCAGAACGATAGGCAATTTAAAATCATGACCAAAGTGTAATTGACCTGACTAACTAATGTGCTCAGCTTAAAATGTAGAATACGCAGCCAAGAAAAGGAAAACATATAAAAGAGATGCAGATAGATCAGTTCTAAGTTGCTGAGTAACGAGAGTTTTATACATGATTAATGCTACAGGACAGCTCAAATAATTCAATGTGTGACCATGAGCAAATCGAAATAACTTGAAACATCACATGATAAGAACTGGCACAGGATCGCAAATTAAAATAAATTTAAAATGTAAAAATACATGATCATGCATGGTTAAGGAAGAATTTTCTACTAAACGAAAAGTTAAAAGAACTTACGGGTCTGCCCTGCTGACTCGGCACATTTCACAATAAAAGCTGGAAGGTATTTCTTGAGGAGCGCCATATGCAGTCTTCTCAGGTATGATGACACAATCAACATGTTGCCATACATTGCATCGCGGGTGATCACACTGAAAAGAATTTTTTTTTTTAAAGCAAGAGAACCTGTCATGAACAAGATTACAGAATGCTACTTACCTCTAAATGAGGGAATAATGGAAGACTTAAATGCTACACTTCATAGGATGGTAATGCTCAGGACACATAGATACGGGCTTCATTTTATAATAAAGATAGTAATCCATACAAATTAGCTCCTTTGAAGTTTCAGGATACATAAACATCACTGCATTAAAATTACAGAATACGGCAAAATGACAAAATTAACTGCTTTTATAATTCAACATACTGTCTGTAAAATTAACAGGATTGATGGATAAATTTTGAAGATCTTATTGAACTAGTTTGAGTGAATAACACCACCTAGCAGTCATATAGTCATACGTGTCGTGAGAACTGTACCTTAACCATGGACCCAGTGGCCATGGAGTTACCACAGAGGCAACGGACCTTCACATCCAGCTGAGCAGAACCATCTGATTTACTTACAGGCTTTACAGCGAGCCCCAGCTCAATCTGATTTCCAGAGGCTGAAACCGCAGTCGCAGGCTCGCGCATTTTTCTAGAAATAGTTGGAAAATTAACAGTGCACAAAAGCTTTATTAGACTCAATCAATATAATAAAAACACAAGGTAATTGTATGAGGAAATGTAAACTCACCTAAAAGTGTCCTCGATTATTTTGAGCACCGTTTCTTTTCCAAGCATCATTTTCTTTGGTAATACATCAATTCGTGAGGCTACGAGACAAAATGAAAATGATACCGTATGAATTTCCGGCACAAACACTACTCTAAAAAGATCACTGAAAAAAATGTAATGTACCTTGATCCTGTTGATCGGACAGTATAGCAAGAATTTTGTCCACCAGTTCCTGTATCGAAAAACACAAAACCAAAATGGTTGAGAAGTAAATATTCCAAAATTATAATAGTTAACGGCACATGGAAGTTAATTAGTTTCCATAATTGTACATCCAACAAATACAGAGGCCACAAAAGTCGAATCGTTATGTGCTTTCCCACAATGAAGGGAGCCTAGAAACATACGAGCAATGTATGCGAAGCAGATCAACATCAAGAATTTATTTGCGTGAAACGTAGATATACTCAATAGCAGTGAACAAACCTGCTTCTTTCCGTGCTTTGGAAGTCCAAGCTTAGACAGGACATCCTTTAGCTCTTTTAGTCGGAAGTTCTTCAACATGCCCTGCAAACAGAGCATTTATTCAGAGGCCAGATGATGCAGCCATTCTCATCCCTCTACAAACTTGGTAAGAGAAGCATCTTCACAACAATGACAGAAAGAAATATCTAAAATGTACTCACGTACACTGTCCCAGTTGATTCTGCGTAAAGGGTAATGCAAACAAGAACAAATTTTACCAGGGGGGGCAACTAATTTTTTTTCTGAAGAAGGCCGTACATCTACTGGCAAACACAAGTAGTTCAGGCTGCAAAAGGGGGGACATTTCGTCCGTCTACAAGAACAATTGAGACTTTATGGACACATATACGGATAGACAGGCTTAAACTTCTGGAGTATAAATCTAACCAAATGGGCACAGGAATTATCGGCTATGAGATGAGGGGTCATCGGAGAGGGCCTTGGAACTCATCATCGTCAGATTGAGCGCGCAGAAGTATACACATATGAGGCACGAAAGGATATAGAGGGTCACCGTGTCATACCTTGCAGGAAGCGACCACCGGATCGCCGACGGGCTCCGGCGCCATGGCTGGGGGTTTTTCTAAACTCGGATGGGCGGGCGGCCGAGAAAGGAGAAGGAAGGAACGGCGGCGGTTTGGGAGGGGGGCTGGGGGGCGGAGAAGGTTCGAGAAGGAACTAGAATGATCGCCGTCTCGGGAGGGCACAGGAGCGGAGAGGAGGGGTGTTGGTGGGCGGCGGCGGCGCCCGGCGGCCTGGCGTCAGTGGCTGGGTGGCTGGCTCTGGCTGGAGCGTTTCTCTTCTCCCCTTTTTGGAGGCGACAACGGACGAGCAAGGGATCTGGGAGCGACACGTGTACCCTGCAAGAGCTAGCACGAATCTTAAAGTGTTCTCTCTCACCTCACATGTTCCACCACACCCCAAACCCGTCCACCTTTTTTGTTTTGAACTTGATGTGTTCTGCTATCTTTTTTGTTCATGGTCACTATGTTTAAGATATATACTCATGAGATGTAAGATTTTTTTATGGATTTTGCTTGCTAGGAAGTGACCGTATGCACGATTACTTTCCCATCGGGCAAGTAGACCCCCCCCCCCTCCCTCCTCTTTTCCACACAGGAATTGGTGGTAACTTTCCAAGCACATACGTCCAACTTCGTCTCACTTTTCCCGCGCATGATGTGGCGGTTATTTTCTGATCACACGCGTCCAACTCCCCCCCCCCCCTTCCTACACGCGGTGTGGTTTCCTTTCTTGGTTTCGGTGCACGGTTCCTTTCGGATCTTGCGTGTCTCACCCCACCAGTTTCCCACGATGTCACGCCTTCTTTTTTTTTTGGTTCGCTTGCACCCTAACTTTTCCAACCGTGCATGCCACATCCACCCCATTTTCCTTTTTTCTATTTGACCCAGCAGAAGCGACAAGAAAGACAACCGAAGCACACTCAGCCGGTGAAAGCCGACATGCTCATTTGTATTCTCGCTGAAGAAGTCGTAGGTAAGCGTCTGACGTAGGCACGACTATTCTGGTGCCTATCATTGACATACATGGTGTGGCGCAATAAGAGACCAACCTGATGGCCTCCTAAGGATCAAGAAGTCCAAGACAATATGGCAATCATCAAGCGCCCCAGACTCATGTTCATGATGTGTGGAACAAGGACAGGACCAAGACATGGAACCCTAAAGTCCATCGTCAACCTGTAACCAACCCAGATACGATACCCGAGACCTATCATCCTATATAAAGGCTAGGAGGGGTCGCCGGGGAGAGAAGGACTAAGATAGACTCTAGAGAGATTGAATCTAGCTAGAGAGGGAATACCATAGCCATCAAGGCGACATTGTAATAATCATCATCCGGGGGCCTGAACAGACAAGCAGTAAGTAGGGTTTTACCCTCCGGGGGTCTGAACCTAGGTAAATCGTTCCCCCTCTTTGTATGTTAGACGACGAACTCGCTAGCGCACATTCTTCCCTTAAACCCAATTCCAGCAACCATGGGGATCTTCACGTCAATTAGCTCAAAGTTTGTGACACAAATTTGGAAACCTCTAGTTTTGCAAGACCTCCAAATGATGTGGAAGTGAAGCGCTAACTTTTGAAAATGATGACAAAATAAAATATGAGACCGGAATAGTTCATGATGTGATTTTAGTGATTTCCTTGAGGCCTTGAGTTTTCCAACTCTTTCAAGTGCACCGCCTTTTCGTTCAATACCTGATTGATCTGATCGTTTTCTCTCTTACTTTGTTTCTTGAGAATAACCTCAGCATGTTACTGTGTTGGCACTTTATTATATTTTCTGATAATAAATACATACTCCCTCTGTGCATCAATGTAAGCTGTTTTAGGTACTTTTAAATTAGACTGGATACAAACCAAAGTAAGTAAACCTACACATAAAAATAGGCTAGATACAAACTAAAGTGGATGAACCAAATAAAATGCTTCAACGTCTTACATTTCCAACCGGAGGGAGTATATATTAATAGTAGAAAGTAGTACATGGTTGAGATACAACAATCAAGTTTTCTAAAAAAAGAGCAAATCTTGGTGGGCTGTATCCACGTTATTATAGGTTGTGTCCGGGTGGGTAGTGGCTAAGAAGGCCTGCAGAGAGACAGAGAGAGGCATTGGTGGGCTGGATGGAGAGTCTTTGCACCATGGGCTAAATTCAATACATACGACTTATGTAGGAAAAGGGAAATTTTCGGGCCATTGCCCTAATAGTCTTGGGCCCAGCTCCGCCTGCGTATGTACGCAGGATGCAAAGCAAATTAAGATTTGTGGTTGTCTAAAAAAAAATAGATTTGTGTCACTTTTGTCGAGAAAGAAGTGAAGTGGTCTGATGTACTGTAGTAACAGAGACCTCGGCGTGCCACCATGTTGGCACCGCTCAGTACCTCTACGTGACGCGTCTGACGTCAGGTATTAGTTCTGCAGTAGCTGTGATTGCACACGTGCGAGCCGGACGGCGTTCAGTGGGCCCTCGTCAAGCGCTTACTTTGCACATCCGGCCATGGTCTTCAGCTCCTCCCTGCGCCGTCCGTGATACGAGAGCATCTCCAACACGGCGATCTATTCCGCGCTCGCGCGTCTGGATGGGTCGAATCGGACAAAAACCCGGTCTAGCGCGGATCCATCCCTAAAACGGATGACCGCGGTGTTTGGGACGACCTAAAGCTGGTCCAAATCTAGGCCGCGTTTGCGTGGCCGCGGACACGGAGGGCTACCCTCTCGTGTCCTCCACTTGTCCTCCCCTAGTCCGCTTGTCTGCCTCCCAAAACACACCCACTACACTCCATTCCCAAAACCTAGAGATGATCGGCGAAGCTCCTGCCGCCGCCACCGCCACCATCGGAGACGAGGCCCAGCTCGCAGCCGTTGTCGCTCCTCCCGTGGAGGCAGCTCCTGTCCTGGACGCTCCGGTGGTCCCGGAGCCCGGGCCGGCGGCGAAGAAGGCGAAGCCCAAGCTCACCGCGGAGCAGAGGGCGATCGAGAGCAAGAAGCGGGCCGATCAACGCAGGGCGCACGAGCAACGGAAGAAGGAGGCTGCTGCCGCGGAGGAGCGGCAGAGGGCGGCGGAGCAGCTCCTCCAACTCCAAACGCAGGCGAAGGCGAATGCCATGCAAGAGCATGCCATGCTCTTTTACGGCCACGCAGCGCTCGCTCAGCACATGATCGTCCCAGGCGCCGGCACGGCCTCGGGGGGTGGGGGGAGCTCGGCCTCGTCCGTGACCCGGCCCCTTCCTCCACCGCCGACTACCACGTTTGGGTACACGCCCGGCGCACAGGAAATGGTGGCGCCGTCAGGGCGGTTGAAAGATCGAGATGTCGCCTAGAGGGGGGGGTGAATAGGCAATTACAAACTCTTGCGGATTTGTCTTGTAAGAATGCGGAATTAAACTATCGTTTAGTTTACAAGCACAAACCCTAAATATGCTAAGCTCAACTAAGTGTAACAATAGCAACTAGAGCTAAGCAAGATAGGCACAAGATATATGTAGCACAAGTGATAGCAAGATATATGTACTTCAAGCACGATGGCTATCACAAGGAAAAAGAGCTCGGGTATAGAAATAACCGAGGCACGCGGAGACGAGGATGTATTCCCGTGTTCCCTTGCTTTGCAACAAGGTACGTCACGTTTGGAGGAGTGGAGGTCCCACGAAGGATTCCCCGCGCCACGAAGGCTCACCCTATTCTCCGAACCACACCCACGAAGGATAATGGCCCTTTCCTTATGGTTAGCTTTTCCTCCGCTCCGGAGATGGCAAGCTCCCCAACCACTTCACACGCTCCACGAAGGAGAAACCCGGGCCTCTTCACAATCTTCTTGAAGAGATCACCGGAGCACCAATCACCAAGCCAACTAGGAGGTCACCCTCCAAGAGTAACAAGCTCACGGTCTCTCACTCGAACAAATCGTGGTGGAGAGCTCAACACTATGCAATGATGCAAAGCAAGAACACCGGAGGTGTTCAAGTCCTTCACACTCAAATCCCACCAAAGCAACGAATGCTAGGATGAGATTGGAGAGGAAGAACAAGGGGGAAAGTCAACTAAAGACTCCAAGATCTAGATCCCAAGAGATTCCCTTACTTAGAGAAGAAATGGTTTGGTGAAAGTGTAGATCTAGATCTCCTCTCTCAAATCCTCAAATATGAGCAAGAATGGTTGGAGGAATCAAGGGAGAGAGCAACTTCTTCAAATGCAACAATGGAGGTGAGAGAAAGGGGAAGAAGTTGTTGCTCAAGGTGGAAGAAGGGCTATTTATAGTCTAGGGAGAAAAATAACCGTTGGGGAAAAAACCAGGTGAATATCGGCTCAAAATCGGGCTAAAAAAGAGGCCGGCGGTTGCCGAGCCGGCCAACCGGCCCAGGCGCCGAGGAGCCCGGTCGGCAGCCCGGTCCGACCGGCCCAAGAACCGGGTGCGGCCGGTGGCGCACCGGGCGGCGGAAAGACTCGAGGCCGCGCGGGGGCAGCCGGGCCGCGTGGCCGGCGGCGGCCCGGCAGGCCGCACGGGCGGCGCGGAGCCGGGCCACGCGGGGCGCGACGGGGGCGCGGGCCGGATGGGGCGGCGGCCGGAGGGCTGGCTGGGCTGGCCGGTGGCCGGCCGGTCGACCGGGTGGGCCGGCGTGCGGCCCGGCAGGCCGGGCGGCAACCGGCTGCCTTCCCTCTTTTTTTTTCTTTTCTTTTTCTTTTTCCTTTTCTTTAATAACTATTCCTCCCGAACTCCGATTGACATGAAACAAATTCCGTTGGAAAGATAATAACAAATGCCATCCAATAGAAAGTGCAAACTCAAGAAATTGTAGGAGGGGATTTTATCATGAATATAAAAGTGTAGAACCTTATATCATGAATAACCGGTAAAATCACCCAACCTCGAAAACGCAATAGAAGATGCATGCGAACTCCGTTTTCGATGAACTTGGTGATAAGGGCTAAGCCCGTGGATGTGCCCGATCTTCACGGATTTGGGTGGATTTCGTGGGGGAGGTGGATGAACACGATGAACACGACGAACACGGAGGGGAATTCGTGGGGATACAACTCACACACGCACACAAACCGGTTTTTCCTCGTAGGCCCGATACACCTACTCGATAGAGGTTGCGAGAAAGACCTTCCGGTAGAAGTCCCGCAAAGAGATCGACAAATCGAAACACGCGAGATCTAGAAGGGTGAAAAGACCGGAAGGTTGATAGAAGTGCAAGCAAAAGACCAAAAGGTAGAAGTGCAAGCAAAAGATCAACAAACGGTAGAAGTCACCAAAGAGATCATCACGCGTCGATAAGGAGCCCGGGTGGATACAAGATCATAGATCTAGGGTTTCCCATGGGGGTAAGAGCAAAGCTCAAGTTTCTTCTTAGTTTATCTCTAACCCTAATCCGGAGGAAGGGGTGAGGTATTTATAGACCCAGATTCGTACAGGGGTAAAGTCGGAATTACATAAATTATCCTGGTCCATGGATGCGAAATCGACGGTTGAGATGAAGTCAACAGGGGTGGGGCCGGCAGGTGCCGGTGAGGATGGGCCGGCAGTGCCGGTGGGGCCGGCAGGTGCCGCCGGGTCCAGGCCGGCAGCGCCGCCGGTCGCATCTTCGAGCTGGAAGGGCCGGCAGTTGCCGGGGTCCGGAGGCCGGTAGTGCCGGGGTGAGCGGCCGGTAGTGCCGGGGCTTGAGGCCGGCAGTCGCCGGGGTGAGCAGGGGCGTCCTTCGACTCGGGACTCTTCTTCTCCTTCTTCCTTGTCCATCTTCGGGTCCGCTCCGATGTCCTTCTCTCGAGGTTCATATCCGATAACACAAAGCATATCGGCTCGAGGTAGCAGCCCATCCAATGGGGTATTGAGATCAAGGGTAGTGAGGAGTGAGTTCACCTTATCATGTAGCGCTTTGACTCGAGCTCG
>NC_061510.1:240871860-240914192 GCF_022539505.1 Lolium rigidum | reverse complement strand
AAACCCTTGCAATGGAACCTCCACCATATCAACACAATCCATGGTTCCATTGCCAACCACATAGTCATATTCATAGTTATGAAAATAGTGGTTTTGGTTTTTATGCAATAGTGGTAATTATAGTACTTTGCAAGTAATTTGATAAAGATACTCAAATGACATGAGCAAGCGATGAACTTGCCTGAACACTGCAAAGTTCTGCAGTTGGATGGTGTGGACTGACCCTTGTCCTCTGGTTCTGAAAAATAGCATCATTGTCCGATAAGGGCAATGGTTAAAGAAGCAATTATGCATGATTCCAGTTTTAGGGTTTGTTTCCCCCCTTCCGATGTTGTTATTATTTCATGTAAGAGGTTAATACTAAGAATAATTTGGGGATACTTTATTTAAAGTAAAATACAACCTTGAAATGTTGTCAAGGTGTTTTTTTAAAGTCCAAATGCATTAATGGACTTATTTTTATTATTGAAAAGTATATGTGTGATTTAAATGATTATTTAAATCATCAAATTAAGACTTATTCATATTTGTCTTTAATAATTCTCTCTGATATTTTATTTAGGTAGAGAATTTTATACTGATCTATTTTTAATTATTTTTAGAGCTTTTAAGCATTTCTTATGAAATTTCAAAGTTTCTGTATTAAGTGGTTTTGTGAAATGACCTAAATGCCCTTGGGCCCCACCTGTTAGGGTGGCCCAATGGGTTAGGTCGAACCCGAGCCACCCTTTGGGCTCGGTCGGCCCATTCGTTCTCTCCCCTCTCCTCGCGCAGAAACCCTAACCTCTCTCTCTCGCTCTCGCGACACCCGCGTCGCCGCCGTCTTCTCCGAATTGTTCCGGCCATCTCCGGCCGTCGCCGCCGGCGAGATATGGCGCATCTGAACCGCCGTTCAACGGCGCTTCAGATCCACCGCGGCGATTTGTGAAGCGCCGCCTGCTCGTCTTGCCCCCCTTCGTCTCTGGTCGCCTGGCGTGGAGTGCCGTGGCGATCTCGTCGCCACCGATGCTCCAGATGTCGTGGCGCCTCCGTGCCTGACCGTGGTGGTGCTGGTGCCGTGGCGCCGCCATGGCTTGGCCTGGCCTGGCGCTGCTGCGCCCTCGGCGTGTGCCGCCGTGGCCGCCATGGCCGTGCCCTGCGCTTCGCTTCACTGTTGAGTATCCATCGCCTCCTACTCTCCCTCTCTGCTCTGCTCACTTATCTCCTCATCCTCTTCATCTTGCTCAGCCACTGGCCTGCATCTCCATGTTGAGATGCTTGTCGTGACGATGCGCTGCTGCTGTGCCTTGCTAACCTGTTCATGTGGTACTGTGCTTGTGTTGTTATGCTACTGTGCTGCTGCTGTAACTGCTAGCTGTGGTGCTTGCTCTATTGCTATGCATATGCTGCTATCATTGCCATTGCTTATGCATTCATGCTTGTGCTTGTGTTGCTGCTTCCCTGTACCTATGTTCTTGATGCTATTTTATCTAAATCATCAAGTGTATTCAATTACTAGCTCTGGCTTGATTGAGGTGTGTGGTCCTTGCTAATTTGCAAGAAACAGTGCTATCTGTGTAGTGCTCTTGGCCTTTCTTTACTGTAAAGCTTAGTTCAGCTTGTGTGATGGCTAAATAACTCCATATCTAGTTGGTGTGCTATTGGTTACAATTATATTTTATGTATTTGATTATCTGTGATGCAATGGTTGGTTAATTTGTGGCTTTGAATGATCCTGTGATCATCGGGGCTTCTGTGGCTTATAAATTTGTATGGATTCATTTCAAATGCTGCTCGTTGCTTGTGGATCTAGCTCCTCACCAAGTACCGGTGGTTCGTTGAGGCTTGTGAAAGTAAAACTGGTGGTTGATTGAGGAATTTGCTACCTCTGGATACATCTGTGTGGGTGTTGTTTTATTTACCTATGCTTGTCAGTGAAGCTTAGCTTCCTATATCTGACAACAGACATGATCTACCTGATGCAATAGTGATCTGGTGCATCTTATGCCCTAATTGGATGGAAACCAACATGTGTTGGCACCTCCTGTGATGCATGAACTCCTTGGAGTGATGATATGCTTCTCTTGTGGCTTTTCTGTGTGACTAGGTAGTTGTTGTGACCCTAGCAATGCTTAGTGTGCTAGGAAAGGTTGCTCCTACCTCTTACGTATGCTACTCTGTGCAATATTACTGGTAGTCATTCATAGGCTTCCGAGTATAATTGATGTTGAAATGAAAATAGACATAGAAATGTCTATATTCCGATGGTATTAAAAGGGCTAGTGTAGTTTGGTTACACTTGGTTAAGTCTCCGGGATGGTTTTCTTTCCTGTTTCCATTTGGAAGGTGCTACCACTATTATGGTTGGCATAACCATGGGTATAGGCTTGATTGATCCCTGGTCCTTGCCATTTCTACCGGAGTTACACTTGGTCTCTGACCAAATGATGATCAAAACAGGGTTACCCCACCCTTTATGTGCTTGTGATCATGCCTGTGCAATTTATAAACAAAACCATTTGGTTTGTTCATGATGACGTGTATACCTCACTCCAGCTCCTAGATAAAGTTGTTGTGGTAGAGGATTTGCTTCTGGTTGGTTGGTTTGCTTCAGTGATGAGCTGGTGCTTGCCCTGCTTCTCCTTGTGAGCTTGATGCTTGGTTAATTTATGTGTTTGGGGAATAGGTGAAACAGCTACGGCTGTTCACCTGTTCTTGGTGTTCTTGAGCTGTTCTTGGGGCTCGATGACTTACCCCTGTTGCTTGGTCGATGAGCTGAGCTAGGGTTTACCGGGGAAAAGTTTTTATATGGTTGGCCCTTGCATCTCTCGGTCGACGGCTCCACCTTTCCCTTTGGTGACTCACTCTGTGTGTGTGTGATGCATGCACACGGCCACGTGAGCAGGCTGTGTGTGTGTAGCCCAGTGTCTGTGCACTTGGACTTGGAATGGATCAACTCGGCAGCTTTGGTCATATCCTCACCAATTCTATTTGATTTCTAACTCTGCCAAGTGGCTATGCCACTTGGCATAACACTTGTTTGTTGTGATTATGTGCAGGTCAAAATGATGATCAAATGGTCATGAAGATTATCAAGCTCAAGATTGTCTTGTAGTTTAGGATATTTCATTATTTGTAATTTTCCTCTTTCTTTTTCTATTTCATCAATTTATGTAATGTGTTGTAACTTCATATTTCATTTACGGATATTGTAATTGACAATGTATCATGTGTGATTATCAATAAAGCTCAATTTTCCTTAATGAGCTTTATATAATTGTTGTTCTATTTATATTCTTGATTACTTATAATTGTTTATTGAATTAGCTCAAGTGTGAATTATGAGATAACAATTTGATGTTTGAATTTGAAATTCAAATTCCTCTTTTGGTTTGAATTCAATCATGCAACTTAATTTTTAATTCAATCATGCAACTTAAGTTTGTGATGCAAACTCTCCCCTCTCTTCTCAAAACCCTAGTTTAGTTGAATAAGGAACAGGTTTGTCGCACTCTCGAAACCCTAACCATGTAAGGTGTCGAGAGAGAAACTTGTCCCCCTTCGATGCAGTTTTTGTTTAAAAGCGCGAAATTTCCCCAGAATTTGCAATGCAATGCACATCCCTTTCTAAAATCTACCCCTCGATCGTCTCTAAACCTGGGACATTACAATTCCCCTCTCCGGCAAGGTGCCGGAGGCGATCTCCTGAATCCCCCGAGATGGGATTGGCGGCGGCGGCGTCTCTGGAAGGTTTTCCGTATCGTGGCTCTCGGTACTGGGGTTTTCGCGATGAAGGCTTTAAGTAGGCGGAAGGGCGGAGTCGGAGGGCTGACGAGGGGCCCACCCCATAGGGCGGCGCGGGCCCCTCCCTGGCCGCGCCGGCCTATGGGTACGGGGCCTCGTCGCCCCACTTCGTTTCCCTTTCGGTCTTCTGGAAGCTTCGTGGAAAAATAAGACCCTGGGCGTTGATTTCGTCCAATTCCGAGAATATTTCCTTTGTAGGATTTCTGAAACCAAAAACAACAGAAAACAGCAAGCGGCTCTTCGGCATCTCATCAATAGGTTAGTGCCGGAAAATGCATAATAATGACATAAAGTGTGTATAAAACAGGTGAGTATCATCATAAAAGTAGCATGGAACATAAGAAATTATAGATACGTTTGAGACGTATCAAGCATCCCCAAGCTTAGTTCCTACTCGCCCTCGAGTAGGTAAACGATAACAAGGATAATTTACGAAGTGACATGCTATCATAATCTTGATCAATACTATTGTAAAGCATATGAGATGAATGCAGCGATTCGAAGCAATGGTGAAGACAATGAATAAACAACTGAATCATATAGCAAATACTTTTCATGAATAGTACTTTCAAGACAAGCATCAATAAGACTTGCATAAGAGTTAACTCATAAAGCAATTAATTCTTAGTAGAAAGCTTTGAAGCAACACAAAGGAAGATATAAGTTTCAGCAGTTGCTTTCAACTTCAACATGTATATCTCATGGATAATTGTCAACACAAAGTAATATAACAAGTGCAATAGGTAAACATGTAAGAATCAATGCACACAGTTCACACAAGTGTTTGCTTCTAAGATAGAAAGAAGTAGGTAAACTGACTCAACAATAAAGTAGAAGAATGGCCCTTCGCAGAGGGAGGCATGGATTACTATTTTTGTGCTAGAGCTTTTCATTTTGAAAACATAGAAACAATTTTGTCAACGGTAGTAATAAATCATATGTGTTATGTATAAGACATCTTATAAGTTGCAAGCCTCATGCATAGATTACCAATAGTGCTCGCACCTTGTCCTAATTAGCTTGGATTTACATGGATTATCATTGCATAACATATGTTTCAACCAAGTGTCACAAAGGGGTACCTCTATGCCGCCTCGTACAAAGGTCTAAGGAGAAAGATCACATTTGATTTCTCGTTTTTGATTATTCTCTACTTAGACATCCATACCGGGACAACATAGACAACAGATAATGGACTCCTCTTTAATGCATAAGCATTCAACAACGGTTAAAATTCTCATAAGAGATTGAGGATTAATTGTCCAAACTGAAACTTCCACCATGGATCATGGCTTTAGTTAGCGGCCCAATGTTCTTCTCTAACAATATGCATACTCAAACCATTTGATCATGAAAATCGCCCTTACTTCGAGACAAGACGAACATGCATAGCAACTCACATGATATTCAACAAAGGTGTAATAGTTGATGGCGTCCCCGAAACATGGTTACCGCTCAACAAGCAACTTATAAGAAATAAGATACATAGCTACATATTCTTCACCACAATAGTTTTTAAGGCTATTTTCCCATGAGCTATATATTGCAAAGACAAAGAATAGAATTTTTAAAGGTAGCACTCAAGTAATGTACTTTGGAATGGCAGAGAAATACCATGTAGTAGGTAGGTATGGTGGACACAAATGGCATAGTTTTTGGCTCAAGGATTTGGATGGACGAGAAGAATTCCTCTCAATACAAGGCTAGGCTAGCAAGGTTGTTTGAAGCAAACTCAAGTATAAAACGGTGCAGAAAAGCTTACATACGAACATATTGCAAGCATTATAAGACTTTACATCGTCTCCTTGTTGTTCAAACACCTTAACCAGAAAATATCTAGACTCTAGAGAAACTAATCATGCAAACCAGATTTTAACAAGCTCTATGTAGTTCTTCATTAATAGGTGCAAAGTACATGATGCAAGAGCTTAAACATGATCTATATGAGCACAACAATTGCCAAGTATCAAATTATTCAAGACATTATACCATTTACCACATGCAGCATTTTCTGTTTCCAACCATATAACAATGAACGAAGCAGTTTCAACCTTCACCATGAACATTAAGAGTAAAGCTAAGAACATATGTGTTCATATGAAACAGCGGAGCGTGTCTCTCTCCCAAACAAGGAATGCTAGGATCCGATTTTATTCAAACAAAACCAAAAATAAAAACAAACAGACGCTCCAAGTAAAGCACATAAGATGTGACGGAATAAAAAATATAGTTGCACTAGAGGTGACCTGATAAGTTGTCGATGAAGAAGGGATGCCTTGGGCATCCCAAAGCTTAGATGCTTGAGTCTTCTTAAAATATGCAGGGATGAACCATGGGGGCATCCCCAAGCTTAGACTTTTCACTCTTCTTGATCATATTGTAACTTCATTCTCTTCCTAGGGAAGTGTTCCATACCTTTCTTGAGAGGAAATTGATATTTAATATTACCTTCCTTCATATCAATGGTAGCACCAACAGTTCGAAGAAAAGGTCTTCCCAATATAATGGGACAAGATGCATTGCATTCAATATCCAAGACAACAAAATCAACGGGGACAAGATTATTGTTAACCATAATGCGAACATTATTAATCCTCCCCAAAGGTTTCTTTATAGAATGATCAGCAAGATTAACATCCAAATAACAATTGTTCAATGGTGGCAAGTCAAGCATATCATAGATTTTCTTAGGCATAACAGAAATACTTGCACCAAGATCACATAAAGTATTACAATCAAAATCATTGACCCTCATCTTAATGATGGGCTCCCAACCATCCTCTAACTTTCTAGGAATAGAAGTTTCAAGTTTTAGTTTCTCCTCTCTAGTTTTTATGAGAGCATTTGTAATATGTTTTGTAAAGGCCAAATTTATAGCACTAGCATTGGGACTTTTAGCAAGTTTTTGTAAGAACTTTATAACTTCAGAGATGTGACAATCATCAAAATCTAAACCATTATAATCTACAGCAATGGGATCATTGTCCCCAATATTTTGAAAAAATTCAGCTGTTTTATCACAAACAGTTTCAGCAGTTTCAGGCAATTTTGCACGCTTTGCAGTAGGAGTAGAAACATTGCCAACACCAATTATTTTACCATTGATAGTAGGGGGTGTAGAAACATGTGAAACATCATCATTACTAGTGGTGGTAATAGTCCAAACTTTAACTACATTATTCTCTTCAGCTAGTTTTTCGTTCTCTTCTCTTTCCCACCTAGCATGCAATTCAGCCATCAATCTAATATTTTCATTAATTTGAACTTGGATGGAGTTTGTTGTAGCAAATGAATTAATATCTTTATCTTCTTAGGCATAACTTTCAATTTTAAAAGATCAACATCAGAGGCAAGACTATCAACCTTAGAAGCAAGAACATCAATTTTATCAAGCTTTTCTTCAACAGATTTGTTAAAAGCAGTTTGTGTACTAATAAATTCTTTAAGCATGGCTTCAAGACCAGGGGGTACACTCCTAGTTGCTACCAGAATTATTCCTATAAGCATTGTTGTTGAAATTATTATTTTTAATGAAGTTCACATCAATATGTTCTTCTTGAGCAACCAATGAAGCTAAAGGAACATTATTAGGATCAACATTAGATCTACCATTCACAAGCATAGACATAATAGCATCAATTTTATCACTCAAGGAGAAGGTTTTTTCAACAGAATTTACCTTCTTACCTTGTGGAGCTCTTTCCGTGTGCCGTTCAGAGTAATTTATCATCATATCATCAAGGAGTTTTGTTGCCGCCCCCAAAGTGACATAAAGGTACCTCCAGCAGCTGAATTCAATAGGTTCCACGAAGAAAAATTCAATCCTGCATAGAAGGTTTGGATGATCATCCAAGTAGTCAGTCCATGAGTAGGGCAATTCTTTACCAAAGATTTCATTCTCTCCCATGTTTGAGCAACATGTTCATTATCCAATTGCTTAAAATTCATTATGCTACTTCTCAAAGATATAATTTTAGCGGGAGGATAATATCTACCAATGAAAGCATCTTTACATTTAGTCCATGAATCTTAGGCAAAGATAGCAACCAATCTTTAGCTCTTCCTCTTAAGGAGAAAGGAAACACTTTTAATTTTATAATGTCACCATCTACATCCTTATACTTTTGCATTTCACAAGTTCAACAAAATTATTAAGATGGGCAGCAGCATCATCAGAACTAACACCCGGAAAATTGCTCTCTCATAACAAGATTTAGTAAAGCAGGTTTAATTTCAAAAAATTCTGCTGTAGTAGCAGGTGGAGCAATAGGTGTGCATAGGAAATCATTATTATTTGTGCTAGTGAAGTCACACAACTTAGTATTTTCAGGAGTATTCATTTTAGCAGTAGTAAATAAAGCAAACTAAATAAAGTAAATGCAAGTAACTAATTTTTTTTGTATTTTTGATATAGAAAGCAAACAAAGTAGTAAATAAAATAAAGTAAAGCAAGACAAAAACAAAGTAAAGAGATTGGATGTGGGAGACTCCCCTTGCAGCGTGTCTTGATCTCCCCGGCAACGGCGCCAGAAAAAGTTTCCGGCGTGTAGTTGACGTGGGAGTTAGAAATCTTTGTCGTGTAACATTTCTTCAGTTCCCCGGCAACGGCGCCAGAAAAAGTTGCTTGATGGCGTGCAAGACACACGTCCGTTGGGAACCCCAAGAGGAAGGTGTGATGCGTACAGCAGCAAGTTTTCCCTCGCAAGAAACCAAGGTTATCGAACCAGTAGGAGTCAAGGATCACGTGAAGGTTGTTGGTGATGGAGTGTAGTGCGGCGCAACACCAGGGATTCCGGCGCCAACGTGGAACCTGCACAACACAATCAAAGTACATTGCCCCAACGTAACAGTGAGATTGTCAATCTCACCGGCTTGCTGTAAACAAAGGATTAAATGTATAGTGTGGAAGATGATGTTTGTTTGCGAAGAACGATAAAGAACAAGTATTGCGAGTAGATTGTATTTCGGATGTAAAGAATGGACCGGGGTCCACAGTTCACTAGTGGTGTCTCTCCCATAAGATAAATAGCATGTTGGGTGAACAAATTACGGTTGGGCAATTGACAAATAAAGAAGGCATAACAATGCACATACATATATCACGATGACTACTATGAGATTTAATCGGGGCATTACGACAAAGTACATAGACCGCTATCCAGCATGCATCTATGCCTAAAAAGTCCACCTTCGAGGTTATCATCCGAACCCCTTCCGAGTATTAAGTTGCAAACAACGAGACAATTGCATTAAGTATGGTGCGTAATATAATCAACACAAATATCCTTAGAGAAAGCATTGATGTTTTATCCCTAGTGGCAACAAGCACATCCACAACCTTAGAACTTTACATCACTTGTCCCGCATTCAATGGAGGCATGAACCCACTATCGAGCATAAATACTCCCTCTTGGAGTTACAAGTATCAACTTGGCCAGAGCCTCTACTAGCAACGGAGAGCATGCAATAACATAAACAACATATATGATAGATTGATAATCAACTTGACATAGTATTCCATATTCATCGGATTCAACAAACACAACATGTAGCATTACAAATAGATGATCTTGATCATGATAGGCAGCTCACAAGATCTAACATGATAGCACAATGAGGAGAAGACAACAATCTAGCTACTGCTATGGACCCATAGTCCAGGGGTGAACTACCCACACATCGATCCAGAGGCGATCATGGTGATGAAGAGACCTCCGGGAGATGATTCCCCTCTCCGGCAGGGTGCCGGAGGCGATCTCTCTGAATCCCCCGAGATGGGATTGGCGGCGGCGGCATCTCCGGAAGGTTTTCCGTATCTTGGCTCTCGATGCGGGGTTTTCGCGACGAAGGCTTTAAGTAGGCGGAAGGGCGGAGTCGGAGGGCTGACGAGGGGCCCACCCCATAGGGCGGCGCGGGCCCCTCCCTGGCCGCGCCGGCCTATGGGTACGGGGCCTCGTCGCCCCACTTCGTTTCCCTTTCGGTCTTCTGGAAGCTTCGTGGAAAAATAAGACCCTGGGCGTTGATTTCGTCCAATTCCGAGAATATTTCCTTTGTAGGATTTCTAAAACCAAAAATAGCAGAAAACAGCAACTGGCTCTTCGGCATCTCGTCAATAGGCTAGTGCCGGAAAATGCATAATAATGACATAAAGTGTGTATAAAACATGTGAGTATCATCATAAAAGTAGCATGGAACATAAGAAATTATAGATACGTTTGAGACGTATCACTAGTTCAACTGGCTTGCTCATGAATGTTTCTCTAGCTGCAGTATATATCAAGCATAGACTTTGACACTGGGTTAAGGGCATTATTAAATAAGTGCATGATTAACCAGTCCTCCATTCCATGACTTGGACAGTTCATGGTGGCTTCTTTCATCCTTTCCCATGCAAGCGCTAGTGGCTCGTAATCTTCTTGTCTAAAACCTGTAATGTTAGAACGCAGCTGCATAGTGTTTGCTGGTGGGAAAAACATAGTCACGAATATATTAGTACATTCATCACATGAAGTTATGGTGCCTTTAGGCAAAGCTAGCAACCAGTCTTTTGCTTTTCCTCTTAGTGAAAAAGGAAACAAGCGTAATTTTACTGCATTGGGGTCAACATCTTTAATGCGCATCATATCACATATTTCAGTGAATGTATTTAAGTGCATACTTGAGTCCTCAGCGGCTGAGCCTCCAAATTGGTTCTGTTGAACCAAACTCAAAAGGTTAGGCTTAATTTTATAGTTGTCCTCTATAACATCGGGCTGAGTTATGGGTGCACGAATAAAATCATCATTGGGGATAGCATATTCCCCAAGCTTCTTTTCTGCCATAGTGATTATCTTTTTGGTATTTTCTTCTATGATTGTAAAAGAACAAGTAACTATTTTTTGGGGTTTTCAAGTAGAGAATAAAAAGAGTAAACTAATAACAGCAAATAAAAACTTAAAACTAAAAATAAAATGACTAACAAGGTCTCTAGTAACCTTAACGGAATAGCGAAATTGCTTTCCCGGCAACGGCGCCAGAAAAAGGGTTGATACCTTTGATCCAGATTACGGATTGTAGTATGATAAGTTTTTTTCCCTATAAGACCTAGGTTTAATCGAACCTTGGGAAGCAGTGCTAAAATTGTGTATAGGAAACGTCTACACGACTTGCTAGTTTATTTTATTTTCGGTTTACCAGACTTTTCTAGTTTACTTTTAAGGGGGTTGTGTTCAATGATGAAAATAGGCAAGGGTTAATGTTTCTCCTGCAGCTATGCATACACATATATAATTAAAGCACATATATGTAACAAATAAAATAGAGATAAGAGATTTGTGAGTAGCACATCCGTAAATACTCTTGCCCCTAAAGCCATAGGTGACAAGAGCCTCTTGGTCCAACCACTGTCCTCACAGCCGCAAGCAACAATAGTTATGAAGTATATGAATACAGACCAAAGCTTTAAGCTAGATGATTGTGCCATGATCCCAAATGAATCACTAAACATGCATGTATCGTTACTTTTCCTTTTCTGTCAGTGAGATTTTCCACTCATCCCACCTCTTCCCTTGATCGATCCGAATGATATGGGTACCTGCAGATCATCGAAATGAGGAAAAGAGACAAGGATACATGATTGTAAAACTCTTATTCAATCCTTACACATATTATAAGATTGGATGCACATAAACGCTGCGAGGATTCACCCCAACCTGCAACACGTGAGGACTACTCACACATAATATCAAGATCAATAACAAAGATAGAAATCATTGAGAAAAATACTTAGATTGAAATCACAATATTCTACAATGGTCGCCAATTCTCAAGGATATCTCTATTACAATGGTGATGGTTATGGCTATGGAGGAGATTGAAGATGGGATGGATGAACTATGGTGGTGGATCTCCTTCGGTGTGGTGCAGATGAATCTGATGGATGGCGGATCTGTTTGGCAATGAATAGCTGTAAGGGTATATTGCCCCTATGTGTGGTTTTGGTAATTAATGACAACCCCTATGGACTAATGTTTTCATTGAGTTTATATGAAGGAATATTCCATAGGTACTTCTTGTATTCCATGTGTTGGATTCAAGTATGGATGCCATGAAGATAAAGATACACCTTGTGTATTGGCATCAAGATCATCGATTTAAAGATACATATGTGATATGATCAAGAAGAAGAAATGAAGATGGAGTTCTTATGTGGAACTCAATATTAGCCATACTCTATCTTATGTGATAAGAAATGAATGATCAAGATCTTGAGAGCTTGATTCCAAGTGAAGAATTATTTATACATCTCAAGATAGTATGATAGAGTATGAGAAGATACAAGGTTGAGTCGTGCAAGTTTAAGATGAGCATCTCAAGTGGATCACATACTTTAAGCTTGCCGTACATGTGGTGATAATGGACATGTGAAGATGTGCATCAATGGAGATTTCCCATCATGGTGTATGAGGGAGCATTTGTGAGTCTTCACGAAGCAACGATGATCAAGGTGAGGCAGTCCGGCTTGAGTGGAGTTTTGAAGAGCTATCATCAAGATCAAGCGGGATGCACAAGGCAAAGGTATGGCCTTGCTAGGTTTTCCTTTTATCGGTCTCAAGGTGGTTGATGGGAGACCAGATTATAGGATAGATAGCCGCACTATTAAGAGGGGCTTTCGGTTGGGTAACTTGATCACAATCGTCTTACGGAGCTCAATCCTTTGCATACTTTGCATATCCCTATTGCTTCTTGGTGTTTCTCTGTGTGAGGTTCTTGAGCTTGTTGCTAGCTTTACAACAAGCCCAAGTTCATCGAAAACGGAATCCGCATGCATCTTCTATTGCGTTTTCGAGTTTGGACGTCTTCACCGTTTCTTGACGGTGGGAGACTCCCTCTCTAAAATCATATAAAATATTCTGTGAGGAGTCTCCATATTTCCAACAAAATTATCTTTCCAACAAAATTGGTTTCATTCAATTCGGAGTTCGGGAGCATTTGTTATTAAAGAAAAAGGAAAAAGGAAAAAGAAGAAAAGAATAAAAAGAAAAAAGGGGGAAGGGGCCAGCCGGCCGGACCGGCCCAGCCGCCGGCCCACCCGGCCGAGACCGGCCCGGGCGCCTATGCCAACCGGCTGGTTCCAGTGGCCTTTGGCCCGTGACCGGCCTGCCCGGCGCGCCCCCCGGCCCGGCCGGATTCCTCACTGGGCCGCTCTCCGCCGCGCGGCCCACGCGGCCTGCGCCCCACCCGCGCCTGGCCTGAGCGGTTTGCTGCTCCGTGCGGCGCGCTGCTCCGCCCGGCCAGTGGGCCGGCCTGCTCAGCGCCATTTCCGGTCAGCTGGCCTGGCCACCGGCTGGACCACTTTTTCGGGCCGATTTTCTGCCCGTTTTTTCCGTCTTTTTCCCCCAACGGTTTTATTTGCTCTTGGACTATAAATAGCCCTTCTTCCACCTTGGGCCAAACTAGTTCCTATATTCTCTCACCTCCATTGTTGCCTTTGAAGAACTTGCTCTCTCTCTTGTCTCCCCCCATGATTCTTGCTCATTCTTGAGGGATCTAAGAGAGGAGATCTAGATCTACACATCCACCAATCCATTTCTCCTCTAAGTGAGGGGAACTCTTGGGATCTAGATCTTGGAGTCTTTTGTTGACTTTCCCCATTGTTCTCCCTCTCCAATCTCATCTTAGCATTTGTTGCTTGGGTGGGATTTGAGAGTGAAGGATTTGAACACCTCTAGTGTTCTTGCTTTGCATCATTGCATAGTGTTGACCTCTCCACCACGATTAGTTTGAGTGAGAGACCGTGAGCTTGTTACTCTTGGAGGGAGACCTCCTAGTTGGCTTGGCGGTTGGTGCTCCGGTGATCTCTTCAAGAAGATTGTGAAGAGGCCCGGGCTTCTCCTTCGTGGAGCTTGTGAAGTGGTTGTGGAGCTTGCCATCTCCGATGCGGAGGAAAAGCAAACCATAAGGAAAGGGCCATTATCCTTCGTGGGTGTGGTTCGGAGAATAGGGTGAGCCTTCGTGGCGCGGGGAATCCTTCGTGGGACCTCCACTCCTCCAAACGTGACGTACCTTCTTGCAAAGGAAGGGAACACGGGAATACATCCTCGTCTCCGCGTGCCTCGGTTATTTCTATACCCGAGCTCTCTTTCCTTGTGATAGCCATCGTGCTTGAAGTACATATATATTGCTATCACTTGTGCTACATATATCTTGTGCCTATCTTGCTTAGCTCTAGTTTCTATTGTTACACTTAGTTGAGCTTAGCATATTTAGGGTTTGTGCTTGTAAACTAAAGGATAATTTAATTCCGCATTCTTACAAGACAATTCCAAAAGAGTTTTTAATTGCCTATTCACCCCCCCTCTAGGCGACATCTCGATCTTTCAATAGCTCTCCTTTTGGCGTCGGTCCCTTCACGAAACTTGTATGGTTTGACCTCGGGAAGGCTGCGACACATGGTACTGGCGGGGCTTGCCCGTTAAAGCCCCTGCAACCGCCTCTTTGAGCGTAGTCAACTTTGCCATGCTCCTGACGTGATTTTCTTCTAATTGCAGGTCCATTTGTCATTATGACGTGATTTCGTGCACATCATCCAAAAATAGAGGAGATTGCACATCTTTGCATTAATTAGTCATTAGTGGCAAGTTGAGAGGTAAACTCAGTCAATTTCTTGACTTAGCTAAGGGTTGAAACGCAAAAAAAAATGGCGTATTTCACAGCCATCAAGCAACGCCACGAAGGCCTATGTCACTTGTCCACTAAGGGATTTCATCGAGGCGGAAACCGGGCCTTTACAAGGTTCTTGGGGAACACATCCACAACCTAATTGGAGGCTCCCAAGACTATTACAACACAACGACAAGTTATCAATGAAGTAAACAGCAACTAGGGTTTCCAAAGGAAACACTAGCAAAAGGGGCCCTCATGTGAATGAGGGGGAAACACAAATCGCTTTGGTGAAGATGTAGATAGGGGTGTTCTCCTCCGATTCTCCAAATATCAAGAGCTTTGGGTGGTTGAGGAAGGATATCAAGTGATTGTAGTGGCTCGGCTGGAGGTGGTGTTCTTGAGCAAATCGAGCCCCTCAGAAAATCGAGTCATTGGTGAAATCTGGGGCCGAATTATCTGGCCTAAGTGAGGGCTGGATTATCCGGGCCGCCATGAAATATCCGGGGGGGGGTCAAGTGGCTCTTTTTCTTAAGTCGTTAGCCGTTTTTGGGCCCTAGATATTTGCAAATAATTTGGCCCCGGATTATCCGGCCTGGAGCATTTCCGATTCTTCTTTCTTCTTTCTTTTCAACATACATTCAATATAGATCAAGATTTTCACCACTTCACACACATTAAGGTATCACAAGTGTTGTCATCAAACAGACAAAATCATAAGGGTAGAGAGATGTTCTTTCAGTAGCGCACAACGTCCCTGTGAAGTAGTTCCTCTTTCTCATATTTTTTTAAACTTACCAATATGTTGCTCCAACGTAGGAGGGAGTGGATATTCGGCAAGCATGTTTTCAAAGATTTCTTCGGTACACTATTCTTGCGGCTTCACGGACATGTGTGCGGTGAAGGTGAGCTTCTTCTTCGTCTCTGTGCACGAGCTGGCTTCCTTGTAAACTCCAGTTATGTTGTCCATCACCTTGGGTGATCTCCTCCTCTTGCTTGCTCGATCAGTGGTGATGACTTTGATGGATTCCACAATACCCTTGCCATATGGCTTGGATGCTTCTCCCTTATTGATGAATCTGTCATAAATCTCCACACCAAGGTCAAGGTCATCATCTACAAGATCACAGTCTTGGATGCATTCCGCGGAGGAAGCCCTCAATCAGCGTGGGCTTGGCACTGTTGGCCTGAGATCTCCAGCTTGCATGGGGAAGGTCTCCTCTTCTTCCTCCCACGGTCACTTGAGGATGAGAGCCTTTCCCTTGCCTGGAACTGGGTACTTCATGTTTTAGATTTGATCAAAAAAAATTATGAGAGAAAGAAAACACGTAGAGAGGTATTTATGAGGGTTAAGGACCAGAAAAAATCGTAATATTGGCCTTTAGGTCGGCCAGAAAAGAGTCCAAGAAGATTAGAACATGACATAACAAAATCTGACAAAGTTGGGCACTTTAGCGACAATCAAATTGGGCAGCTTCCCATATCGCCTGACCAAATCGGTATCCACGGTAGAAATTTCCAAATAGTAACTAGCGGTAAAACTTTCCTAACATGTCGTACGGACGGGTTCTGCCCGTATCGGGAGCTACCGATTTCCGATACGCTTCTTTGTTAAGGAATCGTGTGAAAATGTAAGAAAACGTCTAAGTGTTTAACAAGAGGCGGTACGGGCAGGGACTACCCCTATGCCTGCCTCCCCGTATCACCTGGCGAGAAAACAAAGTAAAGGACCATAAGATTTACCAAGAGGTAATACAGGTATAGCCTACCCGTATGCCTGCCCTTATCATCTGCCAAAGAAAATTCTAGAGATACCAGAGAGCAAAACCAACAACCATACGGGCAGGGGATGCCCGTATGCCTGACCGTATCGGCTCCAAAAAAGTTGCAGATAACTTAGAAAAATGCAAGGGTAATGCAAATGAAGATAAATAATCAAAAAGAATAGTTACAATTAAAGAAAATAAGAAGTAGACTTACCTAGTACTTACACATTATTTCCAGGACGGTTTTATGGGAGAAGATTTATCTCTTCGAGTCGACGTGGTACCTTTTTTTCTCGGCATGCACATGATTTTTCTTAATACATAGCCAATACTTTTGCAACACCCTTTTTCTTCTTTATCTTCAATGGTTCCTAGAGGTATATATACTGCTTCAGCGACTGCATGGTCCAGTGGAGTTGATTTGTCCTCCTTTGTCTGTATGATCTGCAACTAAAATTCTTTGAGTAAAAGGATCCAACGGGACGTCATCCGTGGCTTGATATCAGTTCTACCCAAAATTTCATTGAAGCTACAATAATCCGTATGAATTTTTACTTTAGAGTCACTAATGTAAGATCTAAATTTATCGCATGAGAAAACAACAGGAAAAAGTTCTCGTTCAGCCAATGAATAGTTTCTTTGAGCTTCATTAAGAGTACGACTAGCATGGTGAATGATGTTAAAATTTGTACCATCACATTGGCCTAAGATAGCTCCTACAGCCCCATCACTAGCTTCAAAAATGAGTTCAAATTATTTATCTCAAATGGGTGGTTTAATTATAGGAGAATTTAATAAAGCTTTCAGGAGAGCATAGAAAGCAATAAAACATTCTTCATTAAAATCAAAGCGTGCTTTGATAGATTTATTTGAAAATGCACCACTCAAATCCTTGTGAGGGTGCTTTGATAGATTTATTTGAAAATCTTTGCAAGAGATGAAGATTCAAGTGCTAGTTAAGTTGATGTTACATTGTGCGCCACCTAGCCAGGTGGATGTCTCTTTGAAGCCTTCATGGTTCTTAGGAGCCAAGCGTTAGTGAAGGCGATTGCCTACTTCATGTTACGGTCTACCCATAGTGATTGGGCATGATTTAGTGTCCTAACTTAAGAAGGTATATGTGGATCTTGGACTATTGGTTACTTCGGACTTTGTGTGTTCTTGGAATTTGTGTCTGAACCTTCTCTAATGATGGCACATGATAGTGCGAACTATCCGGACTCTAGGTTCAGTTCCGCAAGCTTATATTCGTAATATACTAGTTTTTAAAAGAGTATTTCAGAACAGAGGTAATGATATGCATGCTTATGATGGTCAATAAATATAAACAAATTGCTATCATAACATATGTTAATCCGATTTTAAATCGTCTATTCGCCCTCTTAATAATAGTAATCTTTCGTTGGGGCTCAAAGCAAGATGGTAGGAGACGGCAGCGACAAACAAGGCTTGCCTTTTGATGAAGGTAGTGAGTGTTTATGTTAACAGTGCTCTATATACCATATAGCATTCCTAAGTAAAATACTCGCAATGATAGACTAAATACAAGAAACTTACTAAGAAGGAAAAAAATTCAGCTTCAAAACTATCAATGTGTCGCAATGGAGTGTCATGTTGAAGAGACACTTGTTCATTTATTCTGAAGGTGTCCTTTGGCAGAGCAGTGTTGGAATTTTATATGTCCCCAGAGAGATAGAAGATTATCAATTATGGAAGCCTTTGAGGAAATGAGGACATTACTAAAATTACCTTTTGCAATGGATATGTTAATTCTGGCGGCCTAGGGATTATGGATAGTCAGGAATAATAAGCTCTTTGAGAATCAAAATGCCATTTTCAGATCCTGGAAAGCAATTTATTACCAAGAGTTAAGAATGTTGAAGCACAGAATGAAGAAAAAGCATGCAAACTCTTTTAAAGAATGGCTTCAAACCATTGTATAGATTAGATTTTTGTTCTTCTCTTGTTTCCTGAGAGTTTCTCACTCTCTTTGTAATGTATATGCTTGTACTCTCTTTTATTATTAATAAAAGAATTGCAGTGGGTTAACCCCACTGTTTTACCCTTAAAAAAAAGTAAAATACTCGCCGTTTTGGGCTTAGGTAAAGTAAAATTTGCAAAATTTATTCACCATAAGGTAGACACATAGGGATTGCTGATTAGAGAGTAGCCCAGGAATACGTGGGAGAAAACGGCTGAAAATCTGAAGGAGAAAGGATATATATGAAAATAAAACCAACAATCGGGCGTGAGTGATACATGTTCAACTCACTGACGAGTGGGGCCCCCAGGCAGCATCTACCCGCCTACCCCCGTTGTAAAGTCTTGTGCTCTTGTCTCTTCTTTAGCTTCGAGATCCAGACTCGAGAGCGCGAGCGAGACTTTTCCTTCCACCCGCCTGCACGAGATCCCGACGAGAAGCCGGCGGCGCAACCGAAGTCCCTGATGGCTCGCACATCCTCGCAATCCCAGTCCTCCGTCGGCGGCGGCGGCGGCGCCGGATCCCGCCCGGCCACCGCCGGGCCCCGCGGCACGCCCGCCGCCACGGCCGGCATGCGCCGCCGACCCGGCCGCACCTCCTCCTCCGCGTCCGGAGGCGGAAGCTTCTCCGGCGCCGGAGGGAACAACATGCTCCGCTTCTACACCGACGAGGCCCCGGGGCTGCGCCTCTCCCCCACCATGGTGCTCGTCATGTCCGTCTGCTTCATCGGCTTCGTCACCGCCCTCCACGTCTTCGGCAAGCTCTACCGCTCCCGCACCGCCGCCTCCGCCTCCGCCTGATCGACCCGGCGGTGCCCTTCTTCCTCAGATCAGGTCTTATCAGATCAGATGGTTTTGCTTGTGTGACAAACAGGATGTGGCTGATATGCCTCTGAGTTAGATCTACCAAACAACTTTACATGTTTAATTATGGGTGCCCTTTTCTTTCCGTTTACATTATTGTGCTAAACAGTGGCTAATCGAGTAATTGAAATTGTCAGAAGTGTCTGCTTCTTGCGTATTGGGACACAATTTTGCTTGTCAGTGAGGACTCCTAGTAGTAGAACATTTATGTATCTTGCTAGTAGCTTCATTTATTTGCTGCTGAATTGATTACCTACTGCGTTGGTCTATTAATTGGCATCAATTTTTTTTTTGGAGAATTGGCTATTTTTGTCAGGTGATTAAGCCTCTCATGATTCGTTTTCGAGCTTCCATATTCTTGTCATAATAGTTGCTAAGCTTTCTTCACTAAATATCTTCTCTATATATAGAGTATCTATGCCATGTTCACAGACCACAACACTCAAAATGCTTTACTGTCGTCATGGTCTCTCTTTACTAAATATCTTTCTGCTTGATTGATCTAGAATTGTCGTAAAATCAAGTTACCTTGCGAGTAATTTGCATCTCTATTCCAGAATTTTAGCTACGCATCTTAATCATGTTGGGTCTTTGTGGAATAATGTTGTGATTATCTCTAAGACCTGATTGTAGTGACATGTCTATTACTCGGAACCTTGGTTTGTCGAATTTCCTTTTTAGTCCCGAAGAAGAGAGAATCCAGAGAACCATGGTGCCCTTTTGTTTCCGTTTACATTATTGTGCTGAAAAGTGGCTAATCGAGTAATTGAAATCATCAGAATTGTGTGCTTCTTGGGTATTGGGGCACAATTTTGCTTGTGAGCGTGGGCTCCTAGAACATCTATGTATCTTGCTAGCTTCATTCATGTGCTGCTTAATTAATTACTTAGTTGGCATCGATCTATTAGAGAATTGGTTGTTTTGTCGGCTCGTGATTCTTTCTCGAGCTTCTATATTCTTGTCATAATAGTTGCTAATCTTTCTTCACTAAATATCTTTTTTATATATAGAGTATCCATGCAATGTTCACAAATCACAACACTCAAATTGGGGGAAAATCACAACACTCAAATTTCGGGAAAAATCACAACACTCAGAATGCTTAGTGTCTTCATGGTCTCTTATCGTGGGGATTCTGCTCAATTTTCGACGGAAGAATAGATGAGGAATGATCAATTATATTAGTCTAGAATTGTCATAAAATCAAGTTACCGGTTACCGCACGAGTGATTTGCATCTCTCTTCCAGAATTTTAGCTATGCATCTTAATCATTATGGATCTTTGTGGAGTAATGTTGTAATTTCATCCCTAAGACCTGGTTGTAATGGCATGTCTATTACTCAGAACCTTGGTTTGTCAAATTTGTCGAGCCTGGTACAAAACCTGAAGTTCCGAATGCCTTTTTAGTCCAGAAGAAGAGAGAATCCAGAGACTGTTGATGTAACTGGCAACATCATGTTCTCGGAGTTTTGGTGTCATGAGTCTATAGAGATGTCTTATTTTTGTTTTTCTAGAGCAATTTTAAAATGAAGGCATGATACTTTACAAGAAAAAGAATGATTTATCTGTCTCAGATGCTAGTGTTTTTTTCTCTATATATGGAGGAGGTTAAGTTTCTACATTTGTGCTCCGTAGAGGCCCAGATACCACTGATCCCAGTACTCCTTGGTTGAGCACGGTGGTGTTTTAAATTCTGAGTTGTGGTTTTGAAGTGAACAGCGTGCGAAATGTTGATGTTGTTTCCTCAGAAATGGAAGTTTGGGCTAAACGCTTGCACGTTTCGGTGGAGTTCTGAACACACAGTGTTCACTCAAAAGAAGCCAAGAGTCACACACACAGCATCATCCTGGCTGGAACACTGATGCCCAAAACCAAGTCGTGCTTTCTGTAAGATCAACATGTGCAGGAATTCACAATCGAAAAAGAAATGCTGGAACTTATTTTCAACCCCCTTAGCATTTCATCGCTTGCTATGCCCTTTTGTCTTTTCAACTTCTACAACAGTTGTTGAGGATATGCCATCCTACTGTGCTACTATGGAAGGATCATACCAAGGTCCATGAAATGAGAAATCATAGATCAAGCTACCTAAGGAGCAAAATTCACTGCAATCATATTATCCACTAAGTTCACGAGGTCGATGGTTTTTCCTCATAATGCACAATGCTTCAGCAAGGGTTAGGGATGAAATCCTTGAGTTTACCAACACAAGAGGTTACCTTGGCCTATCCCACACCAAACATTACACACAGTTCAAACAGTTTCTGTCCTTCCCCTACATCTAAATTACCACAGAACTGAACTTTATGTTGCCACCTACTCATCGTCGTCATCATCGTCCTTTTCCACCTCTTCATTCTCATAGTCAGAACCTGAGGCATCTATGTCGCTGTTTTCCTCATCCTCTGACGACTCTACTTCTTCAGGATAATCGTAGAGTGGGTTATCTTCGGCTGCATGTTCAAAGCAGAAAAGTTAAGGTAATTCATATGACAAAGATCTTACCAAATAATTATTGGAGCAGAATGATTGTACAATTACCATTTGAATCATCAGTATCGTATGGATACTCATCATCATTGTAACATTCACCATCCTCATCATCCACTTGTAACCTAGTGTGGGAAGACTGGTCAGACAGAATTCCAACGAAAGAGTTTTGAATATAGCAACATGTTTGAACCAGAATTACAGTGGGTATGAAGCTGCTGATGTCTCCTCCATGTCTGCATCATCCACTTCCTTGACAGTATATATGTCATAAACATCTGAATCTGCTCACCAAAAAAACAACATTCTCATCAAAATTAGTACAAAAAAAGTGCTCACAATTATTAGACTTCGCTATCAAACAAAGGAAAGAAGTTTACATACCTTCTGAATGTGCCAGCGAAATAATATCCGATTCGATTTCTTCAGCAGCTGATGGCAAGTGCTCCCGTATAAGTGGAAGAAAGTTGCACAAAATTGCATTCTCTTCGAAAGAGGTCATCCTGCAGAGAGCATCATAAGGAACCAGATAGCTCATCTCTTTTTTATTTTAGAAACTAGAAGTGATAAGTTATCCAAAATGAAACGTACTCTGGTTCCGCTGAATGCTTCTCTCCATCAGAATCTACTTGGACAGCATCATAAAGATGGCACATTTCTCTAAGTGTTTCATCAGTCTCATTATTGTCTCCTTTCCGACTCTTCCATATTTGTGCAAAGCGGGCATTTCTTCCAAGATTCTATATAGAACCAGTGACAAAAACAATTATTGACAGTGAGGGAAACAGAGTGTACCAATGTCACCCAATCTCTTTGATGGATGTGAAGAAAATAAATAACTCGACAAAACAATTCCTACTGCCAAGATAGCATAATAACCGTCAAAAGCTATGCAAAAGATACAAAGTACTCCCTCCTTACCCGTTAATAGGGCAGCTAATCAAATTCCGCAGATCCCAGATTCAGTTAGATGAAATTGTTGTGTGAATTATGCCAGAGGATGAGGTAAAACCCACCTTCAGAACGCTGTGCAGATATTTCTACTTGGAAAAATAAAACTACAAGTTTGATGTTCAAGAGTAAGTGTCAATTTGCTATTGGCTTTGTCTTAGCATTGGTGCTTCTCATGCCGTCCAGGAGATCAATCAGCACAAGTCCAAGTAGCACACATAGAAGATTCAAGCCTGATTTATTTCCAGAAGCATCATAGCCTTTTGTTCATTCTTTCATTTTTGTTTTCTGTGTGCCCAACGGCCCAAGTCTACTTGGACTCCTGGAGCCAGGCTTTGTCCTAGTTGGTTCGGACGTATAGAAATCCTAGGCAGTCCCAGTCACCCTTGTATGATTGTATCCAACAGCTTATTTTATGCGAGTAAAGAAACCAGAAAATTGGCGATATGGTGGCCAACTCTGCAGGTGATTTTGTTGACGAGCCCATGGTCTTGTTCCTTGTTGTGCGGATTGGAGGGTGTCCTTCTAATCTGTTGTGTGAGCCTGCTTGTCCATGCAATTTATACGAGGTGTAGGGTTTGCATCCGATTCTTGTAAATCAAGTTCTTCTTTACTACAGTTTTCTACTACAAGATTGCGGAACTGCTGGACTGTGACTAGTTGTGCTATTGCCGTCAAATACAAATCAGGCTATGGTGATATTTTCCTAGGTCAGTGTGACTAATATTTACACACTTTGATTGCTGATGTGTGGCCACAACTCATCTTGGCGTCACTTCCGTAGTTACACCGTATCAACGGATGCATTAACTACACAGTTCCCCCCACCTTCGCTCCACCTAAATTCCCGCCCGACTAATGCATTAAATACCGAATTACGTGGGCTAATATAAATGCAGCGTCAGGAGACCGTGGCGTTTTTTCAATTACTCATGCATGCGATTAATTAGGGGGAAATGTCCAGATTTGGTAACACGAGGAGTCTTTGGTCTTCGGGATTTTTCTTAGACGTCAAATAATCAGGAATGAGGGAGTATACATAAATAAATAATTATGAAGTAAGAAAGAAGACGTAAACTGAATCTCACTCATAAGAAAGAAAACATGCATTCTTCACTTACTAAAAGTCATGTATTAACTACGTATAAATATATGAGCATGTTGTCTAAAAATACTTGTTCAAACCCTTTTCTTCTAAAATAATTCTACTCCTCAAATTACAACACATTACTTGATCTATGGAATCCATCAAATTAAGTGCATCATTCGAACACATAAAAAGTATAACAAGTTCACTATAATCAGAATAGTAGGATATACACACCTCATGCCTCTGTCTGGCTGCTGAACGTAGTTGGTCTTGTTTCTGTCAACACAAAAGGAAACCATTTTAGAATTTGTCGATTAAATTGTTCCAAATTTTGAGTAGAAAGGTGTGGCAAGTGCTGTTTGTCACATTCTAGTTGTTTTTAGATGCTCAAAAGGAGGAAATGGAAGGTTTAATTATCCAAATTATGCTCAGAGGACCAGCACTTAATTATGTAAATAACTGCAAATGGACTTACATTGTCTTTCTTCATTCTTTCATTCCACTCCTTTGTCTTGCTCTTTATCTCTTTGGCACTCGCGTCAGACTGCTGAAAAGGAACAAATGTGATTATTCTCTATAAAATGTATTCTTATGCAGTTGTCTAGAATAGCTACTGTTGATCATTGGGCAAACACATATGGATACATAACAGGAACTTGTAGTTTCTCCGTTCCATGCATGTAGAGTACAACTTGCAAAATTTATTTTCCAACAATTTCAAAGAAGTTATTCAGCTGTAGTACGTCGCCCCTCAGAAAGGCAATGTGATAAAAATGACAGAATCAAAATTAATACTAAGTACCAAAAATTAATACTAACGAGTAACAACATATCAACCGGATTAGAAGCCAAAAAAAAATGCGGGTTTGTTATGTGACGCCACCAAAAGCCGTGTGATGCTTAACCAGTTTTACAAGAAAGAAACAGAAAAGGCTCTAACGAATATTTATTTACCAAAAGGGAATGAAGAACATCTTCAACAGCTCCAGAATGATGCACTGTCTCGACATGTTGGACAAGAAGCTTCTTAACTCGCGGTTCCTCTGAAAGTGTAGGCACAAGAATGAAGTTAAACATTGTTTTTTTTTTCCAGGCGCAGGTGGTTAGAATTTTTGTTGTCTACCACTACAATTCGTTTTAGGAAGGCATGTGTCAAATCAGGTTCTGAGTTATGTTAAGCAAAAGAACACATAGACACATCGTGTACCATCTGTCGGCATGGTTTTGCATAGGCAGGTTAGAGTTAAGTTAAGCAGGGCAGAATCATGTGACAGATTTCCATACCTTGGGCAGTCGAGGAGGAGGGTTGCGAGATGGAAAGGCTCGACAAATCGAGCATGGCCTTCTTCATGGGCCTCTCATTGATCTCTAACCCTAACAAAGCACAGGAAAAATATCACTTTTATTATACCTAGGAAAGCTCCCTTTTCACTGTAAAATCGGACCAAAGGGCGGGGGAGGAGCAATGGGAAGGAGCGCCCACAGAATGCGTCGGGGCGGGCCTGCGAGGGCTTGCGCTTGACCCTGACGACGACGGGCTTCTCCCGCGCCTCAGCAGCGGAGGTGGAGGCGGCCACAGCTGCAGACGCCATGGCCGACAAAATTGGGGAGAAATCCGGATTCTAGGAGCCGCCGTTACTACGCCTCGGGGCCTCGCTTGCACGACAGCCGCGCGCCGCCGCCGGATGAGTCGCCGCCGACAGCCCCAAAGATTGTCGAGCTGCCGGGCAGAGAGGTTTTTTTTGGGGAATATAAATGCAGCAGCCACAGCCGGTCCGAGACGAACTGCGACTCTACTTTTTTTTTTTTTGAGAATATAAACTGCGACTCTACTACTAGACTAGAAAGAAACACACAGACGATGGGCCGAGAAAAACGAAAGGTTGGAGGCCCAACTATGAAAGCACAGATGGACCGAGCAAGGACGTGTTTGTTAGCTGCCCGAGGGTCAACCAGGCCCATCGGACGTACAGTAGTTTACACGCGTTTTGGTTGCATAGGATCGGCTCAGACACTGCTTTCCTGCTTATAACACGAGTTCTTTATCCCAAATGGCTTTTTAAAAACTTTAAACCACTTTTGGCCCTTCTGAAAACTTTTAAACTTCTATGGCACTTCTTGATCACGCCATGCATGATGGCTAAACTGAAGTGGAGAGGGAGATGAAGTTTCTATCTCCGAAAAAATTGGGTCCCAAAAATCTTCGGGTTGTGCATATGACGATCTAGTTATTGTTTTATGCACTCTATGTCAATACATAATATATTAATATGGTAATTTGAACTTATATGGTAATACAATACATACTAGACACCATAAAAGTACATAATTATAAAGTATAAATTCAAACAAATAACATATTTCATCACATGACATAAAATTTAACAAATAAGTTCAAAAAACAAGTCGAGCATGTATCAAGCACATCCCATAACACACAGGTACAGAGATTGTTCTTTCACCAAATGTTCGTTCCACATCTTTCCTAAGAGGAGCTTGCATAGTGGTATAGGGAATGCTCTTTTCTACCTCGGGGCTTTTACATTGGCTTCTCAAATGTTGCCCATTGAGGATAGATCCCATCTTCAAGAAAACATTTCATTGTGCACTTGTGCTCATTGAGATCAAACTCAATAAGAGGTGCCTCTCCACGGACTAATCTAGAAAAGAAAAAGTGATCAACACATACATTGATATCATTGCGAGACCTGGCATATCAAAGTAAGCGTGTCAAAATTCATAGTTCCTGATCTGCAAAAACGCAAAACTTGACGGTAAGATCATGGAAAAGTACTGTGAATTTCACATGACATGCGGCAAGCAGTTCTTCCACCTCCAATACATACATTTTTTTTTGGATCAAAGCATACATGGAAACCGTCAAGCTTTTGTAGAATGCTAGAATCCTCTCGTTGTCTTGCTCATTTGGTGCGTTTAGGTATTCCTCAACAAACACAAAGCTTACTACAAGTTCCACTTCATCTAATACACGTGCTCTCCTACACATGCCATAGCATACTTGTTTGATCATAACAAGCATACAAGAACGGAGAAATAATATGCATCTACAAATACATCAACATGAAACGAGTGAATGATAAAAAACTACCACAATTGTGCCAAATGTGACAACCATGTAGAAGAAAACTACCGGAAAACACGTCAAATAGTAGGTGTTTGTCACGTTTGGCACAATTATGGTAGTTTTTTGCCATTCACTCACATGAAACATAATCCATCATTGCATGTAGAAAAGTCATCTCATCTACTAAGGACGTGTTTGGTAGACCGGCTCAACTGAGAGATTCCCATCTGGATCGAGATTTTTGAGAATTTGGGTGTTTGGTAGGACAGGTTTTCCATCTAGGCAGTGACCACCTCATACGGAAAAGGGTCCTCAGCCATGCTCGATGGAGAAGCTCAAATCAAGCTTCTCCACTCGACCGAGTTGAGTCCGCCCGAAAATTTTCCAGCACGCCTAGGGGTCACGGCCCCGCACGGCTCGAGAGGGTCACTTCCCCCGCACGCCCTCTCTGCCCAAGGCGCTCGCGACCGTCGGCTGGCTTCCTCGTCGCCAAGCGCCGCTAGTACAAGCTGCCATGAAGCGTCCCTGTGGCCGCCAAGACGCGCCACCATGGCCGCGTACAGAGCCGCCTCCACGCGCCACCATGGCCGACAACAAGCTCCGCCCCAGCATGCATCCACGCGCCCCCTGCACACGTCGCCATGGACGGAGCAATGCGGTGGTTAGATGAAGTAAGGACCCGGTTGCTTTTTATTTTTCTGGTTAGGGACATTTGTGTAAAAAATTAGGCTCAACATCATCTCAAGTCATACAAGCCACCAAACAACATCTCAACTCAGCAACTCTCATCAAATACAGGCTACCAAACAAGGCAAAAAAATATCAACTCAGCATAGCTAAGGTCAACATGCCTGAGGTGGGAAACACTTGTTGAGATGACCCAACCTACCAAACACGCCCTAAAGTCTCGAGGGTGAAAACTCAAGATCTTCGAACGGGCGACGACAATGTTTGTGCTTTGTTTCCTTCTTGGAGGCATTGTTTTTGGAGAAACGCGTTTGCAGTCTGGGTGTTGTCTTTGGTGGTGGTTACAGTGCTAGTGTTGTTAGTAGTTCAATACTGTGATGGGGTCTTGGTCTTTGTTTTTCTTTACTCTCTTTTTTATTTTTTCTAGGCTGTGTGCATCATGATGTTTTTGGATATCTTGTTGGTGCAGAGATTGTGTATAATTAATATCTTGATAATATTAATATATAATTTCTTTATCAAAAAAGACAACCAAACAAATTGATGAAACGTGGCTCAAAGACCTTCATGGATACCAATCACGCCTCTAATACGGAGAACCCATGTCCATGTGAGATGCTGTTACATTTGACTTACAGTAACGACGTGTCCGGGGATATGTGACATTTCTTGAACTTCACAACATGAGAAGTTGGCAGCACCGTTAGACTATCGAAAGACAAGTGTCAAGACGTTGTTCTCATGGATAAGCTCTCACACCTTCTTTTTTCCATTGAGCAGGACCATCAGTGAAGCAAGACCACATGGATAAGTTGGATGGCCCTCGGACTCCGACTTCCTGACGGGTCCGGCTTCCGAGTCAGAAACGAACCCCACGAGCGGCTCCAAAATCGCTAGGAGTATATAGCGCTACCGTCCCGGTCGCGCGGTCAAGAAAACAAAGAGTACTCTTGATCTAGATTACATTTGTCAAAAAGCTGAAGAATTAGCTGCTGCGTCTGCGTGCGACGATGGCTACGGCTAAGAGAGCTAAAGCGAAAGCTGCCAGGGCCAAGGCCGCGGAAGCTGCCAAGGCAGCCATGGCGAGCGCCTACGAGGCCGAGTGGTCAGCAAGAACAGAGGCCGCACGAGCCGCCAAGGTAGCCAAGGCAAAGGCCGAAGAGGCCGACGAGGCTGCTAAGATAGCCACCGCGAAAGCCCAAGAGGCAGAAGAAGCCGCCGAGATTGCCAAAGCCATGGCCGAAGAGGCCGCCAAGGTGAAGGGAGCCAAGGACGAGATGAGGCGGCGGCTAAAAGAAGAGGAAACGGAGTGCGAGGCAGAGTGGTTTGCCCCCAGGTTCCGCCGTCACTGGAACCCATTGTACGCCAACCGCGGCGTCCGCACCTTCCTCCAAACCAGTAAGCACGACAACCTCTTACTTCTCAGTTAATTCCCTTCTTCATATTCTTTCACTAACTCGGTATCCATTCATGGATCAATGCAGCATCTATACCCGCCATGCGTTACACGTACCCTGCATCAGATGACCGCCCCAAAGCCATGGAAGGTTTGCAGATCGTCTCGGTCAAAATCGCATCGATCAAGGACCCTTTACACTGGCCACTGCAAGTGTATGGCGTCGTCGCCGCACGCGATGTATTGGATCACAAGCGCAACATTATCTTCCACCGCTCCAGGAAGAACTGTCAAACCATCACTCCAGAGGAGCCGTATCTTGCATTGACCGGCCCTAGCCGCGCCATTGCCGTGTCAGTGGACCCTTCATACGTCGAGGTTTCGCTGAAAGTCAAGGGCGCCACTAAAGCCGAGGATAAAGATCTGAGCGAACTAGCTATGATGTACAGAGCTGGGTGTGTTCTAAGCGGTATTTACCCTAGCAGGCTCAGCACGTTGGAACTCAAGTTCGGCCACATTGGTCGCTCTGTGGAGGCTACAGTCTGTATCAAACTCAAGGCTGGGTCATGGCCACCTTGTTTTCGAGGTGTATTCAGTGCTGCCATTGTTAATACGCACGACGACCTAAAAGTCAAGTTACTTGATTCCGGGGATGATGGTTTGCCCGTCGATGCCGATGGCGTGATCAGGCTCTCGCGACGTGTAGTTTCTGCTGGACTCGGCGTGCCTCTGAAGATTTCTATCGTGATAAGTCCAATTCATGAGGATCAAGTCGTTGAGTGTAGCGAAGCAACCTTTAAACCCGAGAGAGCCGGTATAAGCCTCAACGAGCTCGGTGTTAGTTTCTGTAGTATGGAAGTTAGCGTTGCTTGGTCATGTTTCCGTTATGAATGAGTTTGTCTTTAATTAGTTATTTTTACTGAGCTTGATGCAGAATTTGTCTTTAATTTCTGTTAAAAAATATATATATTACCCAGCCTTTCTCCAACTGTTTAGGCATTTGAAAAACCTGGTTAGTGCACCAATTGAATATGATACTAGAGCACCGAGGTCTTAATTAAGTTTATGACCGGGGCAATGCAGGATATTCACTTTGGCTCATAGGATCATTTGCTCCCGTTGTGTGAATCTACATTTCGAAGTGTCAAAAAATTCTAATGTAAGATTTTTCATGTACATCTACACATTTTATGTTCGTACACAAGTTTTCAAAAAAAAACTTAAAAAATTTGTGGCTCCTGTAAAAAAGACAAATTTTGATGCTATAACACGACTACGTACAAAACATTCTTTTTGTCTTTTTTGTACACGCCACATAAAATGTTATTTCTCCATAAAAATTTGTGCACTAACATAGAATGTCACGATGTACATCAAAAAAATTATGTCAGAATTTTTTAACATTTTTAAAATTGTTTTTTAATTATTTTATATAATGGGAGCATTTGCCCAATGCAGCAATGCACATGGATATTCAATTTAAACAGTTGCACCCTTCTATCCATCCCACGTCTAAGGACTTTGTATGGCTACGGTCTCTTCATATGTGGGTGTTGAAATATATATAGGCTCTCATCAATTCAATAATTTCTGAGAAAATTGCGAAAAGCCACCACAATTCAGGGTTCTTTTATATTGCGATGCAGTTAAACTATGCCATTTCATTTACGAATTTGCTAATTTTTAGCTACCTAAAAACTAGCTTAGCACTTAATCATTTTTCTAACCGCCTGATCATAGAAAACACTTCATGGGTTGCCGCCAATGGCGGTAGTGTCGTGAGGGTCCACGATCTCCCCTCGCATATGATCTATCTCTATATCTATCTTTGAGGTGTTTGGGTTCTGCAAAACTCCGTAGACATGCAGAAGAGAAATGCTATCCCCACTCCGACCAAGACATAACTTTTACCAAAAAATTATTGTGATCTTTTTGTTCAAATAACAACTAAGGTGAAGAAGGGTCAGGGGAAATGAAACTCTTTATGATAAACATATATATTTTGCACATTTGTTAATATGGGTAGTTCCTGCGAAGAATCGGACGAATGACGTAACAATGCTTGAATTGTCGATGTTGATACTACATAGTGGATTCTCAATCTCCTGCGACTACGAGTGTAATAGGAACCATCCGTTGACAAAAGGATCACCCTAAGATGACAGTCTGCTTCAAGTGAGGGGAGGTTCGGTTCATCCAACCTCAACAACTTTTACCTTAGTTGAAGGGGCAAATGTCGCATCCCTGTCCCGAAAAAAACCCGGGCATTCCTAGGGTGTGATCCCGTGGTTTGGTTCAAGGCTCGTGGGTGTCGGGCTCGGTTAGATTCCTGGCTTGTTGGAGTAGTCTGTCTAGCTCTTCGGGCTGGTAGATGGTGACGTGCACTGACTCGAGACCACAAGTGTCGGAGAGTAGGCTACTGCCCTAGATAGTGATGATGTCATTTGGCCCAGGGAGCTTTAGTTGAAGGCAGACATAGTTGACGACCAACACTAACTTGGCGAGGAAGGGCCATCCAAGGAGCGCTTGATAGGCATCGAGGAATGCTAAGACCTAGAAAGTTATATTCTCCCGTTGTATATTTCCCTCTCTTCTGAATTCCACCTCTAGTGTAATGTGGGCGAGTGATTGGGCATAGACGTCTAGGATGACATGATGGAAAGGATGTCAAAGTGGGCCTAATGGAGGTTTCGACGATACTCATCTTGCTTAGGGTCTTGAGGTAGAACAGGTTGAGGCAACTTCCTCCATCGATGAGAACTCTGTCGAGGTGGTGGCTACCCATTACAGGATCAACCACAAGAGGACTCACAGTTGGGCCTAGGCAAAACAGTCAGAACCAAGCGTCAAACAGAGTTGTGTAAACCCTACTTAACAGGTGGGGTCTAGGCATGGAAGTTGTGGTCATTGGAAAAAAAAGTCAAATATTACCTGTAACAAAATCTGCGATGAATCGATATGGGATGAAATAGGCCGTCAGAACCAACCTTGAGATGGAGCCGTGCAAACTGAGCTGATAGATGGGGTCGATGCACGGACGACGCGGTCGCTAAAAAAGAATTCAAGATGTGGTGTGTCAAAATATGTAATGTTCATCGTGGCACGAAATGGGGCAAGACGAAATATGTGACGGTTCAACGTGGGACGAAGTGGGATGTGAAGAATTCCGTGACTATTCGACATGTGAATAAATGGCTAACTTGTACAGGGCTAGCTTGTGACGAAAATTGTAAATAATTCCTCATGACGAAAAATGGAAACATCAAGCATAACTGTGCTATAGGCTCACCAGACAAAGTGTGACGAAATGGCCCGGAACATCAAAACATCTGTGATGTTTCTTGCTGGCGTCACAAATAAAAATCTCACATACCACCAGGATTCTTGTAGCGAGGGAAACTCCAGGGATTGGAGACACATGTGGGGATGCGATTGAGGAGAGGCGTTGAATATAATTTCCTGAACTTTTTCATCAGATCGGTCTTTTGGTTAAACTGGCTAGAGCATGAAATTCCACACATGGTGCATAAGCTCTCTGGAGGATTCGGATCGACCCTCATCTCCCTGCTTCGAGGAGGTCGCCTTATAGGTCCGCTCCAGCAAGACAGGATGTTTGCCGCATGCACCCGAGATGCGACCCAAGGTTCCCCGGAGCAAAGGAGATCACTTGGGGATCTGTCACTGGCGTATGCAGGTACTTGAATCGTGTGTGTGTGGGGTGGGGAGGGGTAGACGAGCACCCCCCCACCTACCCCTCAGTGCCTCTTCATCGCATTTGTGGGAGGCGTTGTGAAAGGTAGCAACCATGACTGACACAGAAGGCGAAGCCCCCTAGGTTAGGGTTGATGTAGACACTGAGGGGTGACTCGGGGGAGAGCATGCACACCGGTGTTGTGCAGTCGGAGGGGTAGTCAATGAGGACTAACCTGTCGGGCGGGGGCACCTGGCCGACAACGAGATCGATGTCCGGGAAGCCGCGCCTACGTTTCCTGTATCGGAGGTTGCACACCGTCACATGTGAAGAGTGCCCTGTTGCATGGCATGTGTTCGTGCACCTTGTCTTTGTGGTTCGATTTGTGCCCACAAAGGTCAATGGAGTTGTCTAATGCATCGACAAGACGATGGTTAGATTTCAGAGGATTTCAGTTGAGGTCAAGGTCGAGACCGGATCCTCCGTTGTTGACTTGACGTACTATCCCATCATGCCGGTGTGGCGGGGCCGAGATGGCGGTCAGGTGAGTCACGCCAACCGAAGTGGTCAAGATGTTGGGGGCGTGGTTTTCAGGGGCCTCTCCCATGACGATGCCACCTTTATCAGAGATGGTAATGGCCATTCTGATCCGAGATCCAAAACGTGTGACCCCTACCTGGCGCGCCAACTGTCGAGGTATTTTACTACCGTGTATTTTGTTCGGGAGGGTTATGCTCGGAGATCGGAATGGTAGCACACGATAGGCAAAGATTTATACACGTCTGGGCCCAGATGTACAATGTCCCCGATAAGAACTTTATTTACTATGTGCGGTGTGGTTTGATTTTCTGTGCTCTGCCTCCATGATCTTGAGATACGGTTCGGTCTCTCCTATCCTATGGTGGATGGAGGTAGAATATGACGGTAGGTGGATGTGTTCGAGATCAGTGGGGCGCTGGGGATTGGGAAGACCAGACGCCACCTTGTGGGCTCTATTCGATCACATCGGAAGGTGTCCAAAGGCAGGCCGGCCCAGCAAATACGGCTTCTCAGCTCAGCCAAACAGTGGAGCGGCGCCGAAACTTCCCAGCTCTGTTCCATCGATGGAGTTCGCAGCTGGACCAGTTCCAAACACGCCCTTAATACACTACAAATGCTACAGTAGCCCCAGTAGCTAATATCATGAAAGAAATTTAATTATGCTCAGGACTATGTTACTCGATGTTACAAAAAAATTGGTACCAACAGCTGCCTCATAGTTCAGACGTCGCGCCGTTTTCCCTCTTTGTCTACCACCCCGTCCTTTCACGGCGCTAAGTACAACATAACTTTCAGCACAGAAATTGAAAATCAGAATCAGCACAGCCACGACCCCTACAGCTGCATAACCACACAGCTTGTGTTCTCGTGGAGTGCAGAGTCACGTCAAGAAAACAATCTGAACTGAAGGTTCTATGATTAAATAGTTTAGTACAAGGAAAACAGAGTACATTGTGGGAAGCTTCACTTTCAGCAATCCAATGAACTGAAGCATGAGCATCCTATTATTGGGGAGACCAACCAAATATAAATTCTAGCAAGTAGGAGACAATGCGAAAACCAGCCTGATCTTGATCGCGAAAAGATGCGGCAGGCAGTAACATACAGTATCATCCTTCAGGCACCACAAGGCATGGCATCAAGCTTTGATGGTCACACTGCACAGGCATAATCCCGATGGCTTGAGCTTAGACGTGCACCATTCAGATCCCGTTGGTGCAGCAGGATCATACATCAGTGTCTGATATCCGGGTTCTTCCTCCATTGAGAACAACAGCAACTTACCCTTGTGTATCCCAAGAGAAAATCTTGTGCTTGAACTACCAGTAAGCGGCACTGGGACCTTCTGCCAGGAATTATCTGCTGGGTTGAAAATCGCGAGTGACCTCTGATTCTTCCATTCAATGCAGAAGAGCTTCTCACCAAGAACAGCATGAGCGGTGACCATTACACAGCCGTTCTTGACCTCACCCCAGGCATGGTTATTTGTATTGTACACATCAATGGAACGGGAGTTACCAATTGTGAAACTCGAACGGCCACCCATGACGTACATCTTCCCATCAAAGCTACACCCAAAGCAACCCCATCTTGGCCTGCGAAGGCCCTCGATCAACATCCATTTATTTTGTTCTGGGTCATAAACTTCTACGCTAGATAAACTGTCACCACTGGGACCAAATCCACCAGCAACATATATCACACCATCAACCTCTGCACAGGCAAAGTCGCAACGAGCCACATTCATCTTAGAAAGGGCAGTCCACCTAGAGGATGAGAGGATAAATGAGTTAATCCAAAATTTCATAAAATGCTGAGGACTTAATTACCGTATATGTCAACGAGTCATTATTGCTTATTCAGATAACTTGGAAACAAGTTTAGAATTTAAGTTAGTGAGACTAATAAGATCATCTTTAATCAAACTATCATTTACCCTTCTGCTGATGCATATGAGGATCCAAATGAAACATACCTGTTGAGGAAAGGATCATATTTGTAAACCTCATCAGAGACACATTCCTTCCCATGGTCAGCATCATAGCCAGCAACAACAATGAGCTTCCCATCAAGGACAATTACACCAAACCCAGCTTTGGTTGGTCCAGGCATAGGTGGAAGAGGGGTGTTCTTTTGCCCCTGGCCCTCCAAAACCTCCCAATGAGACCCCTTTGCTCCAGAATCAGCAGTCAAAACGTACACATACTCCTCAAGCTTTCCAACCTCTTTCCTTACAGTAACTAATTCTTTGTTCTCTAGGAATGACATCCATCTCTTGGACACTCCACCCATGACAGGGAAGTGACTTCGAGGAACAAGGGCAAGGCATATCTTTGCCAGGTCTTCTGGCAAGCCAGGTATTAAAGCACAAGACTGATTGCAATCTCTTTGTGGCACAAAGCATGAGGAAAGTTTTGGCCTTGTTGGAGCCTTGAGTTGCATTGTAGCACGGAGGCACGTCTTTGGTTGAACAAATTGTTCGCGTGTACCAACAAGTGTAAGCATTGCAAAAGGTGGCAGCAAGCAGCTCAATCTATACCTCCCCTTGTTAGCCAATATAACGAACAACCTTTGGCTTACCTATGGACCTTAGAATCTTATATACTATAAGTAGCAATGACTCGAATGGTACGATTCGTGGAATCCGTCTCCTATTGGAATGGTGAGAGACAAGGGTTTGAATGATGCCGAAATTAGGTTTTTCAACTTTGATGTCTCTGTTTTAGTTATTCTTGCTGTATCAAATGCCATCCGATGAGAATTTTTGAAATGGTTCTCCCTTATGGAATCAGCACTTGTCTCCTTATTGATGAGGTAGAAATCGTTGCCTCCCTTACACATTGCCTTAATATCTGGATAAATACTGAAATATCAGCTAAATCTGCACAGCTACAGTTACAAGAACAAATAGGTGCACCGTACATATACCTTTGGCCATATAAATTTTAGTACTGTTAGCCAGCAGTAGCATCCATTTCTGCAAGTCTAATTGTCTGCAGCCAGCATACAAAATCTTAGTATATCACTGTGTTAGCATCAAGTAGGAGCTGTAGAAACAATTACACTGATAATCTGTGATACTGTCTGGAAACTACAAAGTAACACGAGTGAAACAACATGCATGCCACAGCTGTCTTTACTTCTATGACACCCTGTGTGAGGATCTTCAATCATAAGTCAAAGTGGGCATGTTAATGCTACCATGATCTTTATATGAGTCATTGCTTAAAATACATATGTTCTACAGTTGAAATGTAAATCTAATTCCAGGAGAAACAAGTATCCCTGAGGTTCTTGAGGACTATGTACAGTTAAAAAATAATCTTCTATGAAACGAATTAAGTTGTTAATGGGTTGAACTGTGTTGAACAAGCTGAAACCACGGTTAGCAAACAGCTAAACAGGATCTCAGGAAAAGAAAGAAGGCAAACAGCTCAATCAAGTTACTGTGACGAACCACTTCACCTCACAAATACTAAAACGACAGAGCAGAACTGATGCATACATCTATTCGTACCATGAACTGAAACCCAATCCTCTCTCAAAGAACAAGATAGACTAGCCAAACAAATTTTAACTTCGGCACAGTATGGTTGCTAGCAAAATCCTAAAAGTCGGGGTCAAATCTGAATCATGGATGAAAATAAATCCTCTTGGATTTTCAAGAGTCAAGAGCAAGAGGACGCATCAAGCGGAAGCCCAGAGAACCTAAGGATGAACTACGGATCTCGAGTCATTATTTTTAAACTAATACTAAGAAAAACATTCAACTAAGAATCATGACCTCCTAGAAAGTTGGAGCAGCAGACGTCAGATCTACTTGGAGCCGAAAACTCGAATTAACACGATAGCATCAATAATCAACCATAGAGAAACATAAATGACTATGGAGGATCTGAGATTCGACCACGATAAACAAGACAAGACGCGGGATTAGCACGAAGGGCGAAAAGGCTAAGATTGATCCGATTTTTGCACGGAAACAAGCAACTTACGGGGTCCCTAATCCAGGAAGAACCCATGAATTCTGCGGCGTACTAAGGCCTTGTTTACTTCTAGAGTATTTATGGGGATGAAAAGGGATTATTTCGTATCCCGGAAAATCCCCACTAGTCCGTTTACTTCTCCGGTTTTGAACGACATAATCCCGAGATATCCCCTCCCATCCCCTCCCATCCCCACATTTTTTGCCTAAATCAAAAACTCTCCATCACACTAGTGTATTTTTGGGGAGGGGTATTTGAGGGGATTGGGTGAACACCAAATCTCCTCCCATCCCCACACCCTTTGGGAAGAAAAATACAAGAGAAGTACCCTAAGAGAAGGGCAGATCAAAAGGGGTGTACCTGAAATAGGAGGGCAATCCAAGGAATCCCGAGATGGGTAATCGGAACACGAGCAGCAGCAGTTGCAGATTAGGGACACAAGGAGCGCGAGGAAATGGGAGTAGTGTGGAGACGGTGGGTAGGGTCAGAGCATGTCCAGTCTTCGGATAGATTGTTTGGGGACGCCACTTTGTTGCCGTCAGGGCATCTCCAACCGCGCGACGCAAACAGACGCTCAGCGACCGTTTTCGTCCGCCGTGACCGAAATGCGTCTCAGGCCTACTCCAGCGGGGCGACGCAAAGTGATCGGGCCGTCCGCGGAGACGCAAATCTGGCCCGACGCTCGACGGTCGCGGAATCTGTCTGCGTTGGGTACATCCGGGCCCGGTCGGCAGTGACTAGGTAAGCAAAAGACTTTTTCATTACTATTGATTGGCCAAAAGGACCATCTTTACAGAGATGGTTAGTCGAGTTAACCTAAAACTACAACGGCCGTACCTACTCGCCGTCGCGCGGCCTACACCGGTCTCGGTTACTCGCAGTCGCGCGCCCTACTACTGGCCGCCGGAAGGGCCGGCGGCGTCGTCGAAGCGGGAGCGCTTCGCGCACTCCGCGCGCCGCGCACGCCGGCGACTGGACATCTCGTCCTGCCGCCTGCGGCGTTCGAGGGCCTCGGCTAGGGAGCTGTCCCACAGGGCCGTCGCCTGGGCAATGGCCACCTTGGTAGCCGCCGCCGCCCGAGCCTCCTCCTCCTCCGCCGCCGCCTGGACCGCCGCCGCCCGGGCCTCCTCCTCCTCCGCCGCCGCCTGGACCGCCGCCGCGTCCTCGTTCGCTCGGACCGCCGCCCGGATCGCCGCCATGTCGCCGACGAGCGGGCCCCGTCCCCTAGCCGCCGCCGCCACCGCTTCTTCCCGGCGGCGATGGCGGCCTTCGGCTCGCGGTTCTCCTGCTCGACCCGCGCGGGAGAAGGGCCCCTACGCTGGAGCGAGTCCAGGTCGGAGCACATTAACCCTCGAGCCATAGCCATCGCATAGTTGTGGGCTTCCTCCTCCGCCACCCAAGCCTGACGGCGATGGGCGTCCCCAGCCAGGGACTCGAAGGACGCGAGCAGAATCCGCTGGTCGCCGGCGCATTCGAAGCGCATGGGCACGGGGACGTCGTCATCCGCGATGTCGTGGATGACGGCGTCGGCCGGAGGGGCCGCGATGGCCGCCCGCGCCTCCGCGAGCTCGGCTTTGGCGTCGGCGAGCTCGGCCATGGCGTTGGCGATCTCCGCCCTGGTCACCACGAGGCGCCCTTCCGCACGCTCTGCCGCCTCCGCTTCCGCCTCCGCGACCTCTGCCTCCGCCGCCGCCACCTCCAGGTCCAGCTGCTGGGCCTCAACGCCGGTGGCGGCTACCTCCTCCTCCTCCTCCGGGTGGAGCTGGCGGCACATGTAAACAACGTGCTCCCAATTCATGTGGTCGGCCATGGATGGATGGTAGCTTGAGGTGTGCCCGTTGATACGTCTCAAACGTATCTATAATTTCTTATGTTCCATGCTAGTTTTATGACAATACTCACATGTTTTATATACACTTTATATCATTTTTATGCATTTTCCGGCACTAACCTATTAACAAGATGCCGAAGCGCTAGTTCTCGTTTTCTGTTGTTTTTGGTTTCGAAATCCTACACAGGAAATATTCTCGGAATTGGACGAAACAAAAGCCCACGGTCTTATTTTCCACGGAGTCTTCCAGAACACCGAAGAGGAGACGAAGAGGGGCCACGAGGAGGCCACACCATAGGGGGGCGCGGCCCCTTCTCCTCTTGTGCTATCATGTTTAGATTTTGTGAGCTGCCTATCATGATCAAGATCATCTATTTGTAATGCTAAATGTTGTGTTTGTTGGGATCTGATGAATATGGAATACTATGTCAAGTTGATTATCGATCTATCATATATGTGCTGTTTATGATCTTGCATGCTCTCCGTTGCTAGTAGAGGCTCTGGTCAAGTTGATACTTTTAACTCCAAGAGGGAGTATTTATGCTCGATAGTGGGTTCATGTCTCCATTGAATCTGTGGAAGTGACAGCAACCCCTAAGGTTGTGGATGTGCTGTTGCCACTAGGGATAAAACATCAATGCTTTGTCTAAGGATATTTGTATTGTTTACATTACGCACAGTACTTAATGCAATTGTCTGTTGTTTGCAACTTAATACTTGGAAGGGGTGCGGATGCTAACCCGAAGGTGGACTTTTTAGGCATAGATGCATGCTGGATAGCGGTCTATGTTTTTTGTCGTAATGCCCTAAGTAAATCTCATAGTAGTCATCATGATATGTATGTGCATTGTTATGCCCTCTCTATTTGTCAATTGCCCAACTGTAATTTGTTCACCCAACATGTTATTTATCTTATTGGAGAGACACCACTAGTGAACTGTGGACCCCGGTCCATTCTTTTACATCTGAAATACAACCTACTGTAATCATTGTTCTCTGTTGTTCTTTGCAAGCAAACATCATTCTCCACACCATACGTTTAATCCTTTGTTTACAGCAAGCCGGTGAGATTGACAACCTCACTATTAAGTTGGGGCAAAGTATCTTGATTGTGTTGTGCAGGTTCCACGTTGGCGCTGAATCCCCGGTGTTGCGCCGCACTACACTCCTTCACCAACAACCTTCACGTGGCCTTCATCTCCTACTGTTTCGATAAACCTTGGTTTCTTACTGAGGGAAAACTTGCTGCTGTACGCATCACACCTTCCTCTTGGGGTTCCCAACGGACGTGTGCTTTACCGTCACGAGAAGCTACTTTCTGGCGCCGTTGCAATCCCTGTCGCACGACAGCAGCTACTTTTCTGGCGCCGTTGCCGGGGAACGAAGAAAAGTTACACCACAAAGATTTTCAACTCCCTCGTCAACAGCTACTTTTCTGGCGCCCTTGCTGGGGAGATCAAGACACGCTGCAAGGGGAGTCTCTCACGCCCAATCTCTTTACTTTGTTTATTGTCTTGCTTTATTTTATTTTCTGTCTTGTTTTTGCTTTCTTTATATCAAAAACACAAAAAAATTAGTTACTTGTTTTACTTTACTTAATTCGGTTTTGCTTGATTTATTTTTATTATTGCTAAAATAAGTAATCCTGAAGTTGAAGTTCGTTCGTTTAAGCAACAAGGGGGAGAAAGTTTTAAAGATGCTTGGTATAGAATTAGTGATGCTCATCATAGGTGCACTAAGAAACACTCCACTATTATCCTCCTTAGGAACTTTTATGTTGGTATCTCTAGCTGGAATAGGTATGTTCTTGATACTCTTACGGGGAGTAATTTCCTAGGCACTCCTGCTTTAGAAGCTAGTTGCATTATTGAGAGTCTAGTTGGAATACCACATGTTAATGAAGCTAAAATTGAAATCTCTCTTGAGGATGTCATGAAAAAGTTGGAGGCCATAGAGAAAAATCTTCCAAGTATTGAGACTAAATTGGGAATATTACTTGATAATACTGATAAACATGATAAATCTCTAGGAGGAATTAATGAAAGAATTGTTGTTTTAGAAACATGTGCTATCCATGATAATCAAACCCATAGGATTGGTGAACTTGAAGAAGCTATGGGAACCTTGGGTTCAACTTTTTATTCTCTTAAGTTTAAGGAGAAAACTTATGTGGGTAAGGAGCAAAAGTTCATGTATGTCCCTAAGATGCCTAAGCCAAAGAATCATTATGAGCTTAAAATCGATAAAACCCTTAGTACCACTATGTGAAATTTAGATAATGGAGCATCTAAGATACCTGTTGCGATAAGTTGTGTTTTTAAGGAAAATTATGATGTTGATGCTTCTTCTCTTGATGTTACTTGATTTACACTTTCTGCGCCTAGCTAAAAGGCGTTAAAGAAAAGCGCTTATGGGAGACAACCCATTATTTTATTTTCTGCAATTTTTGTTTTATATTTGAGTCAAGGTGCTTGTTACTACTGTAGAAATACCTTTGTATCTTTACTTTATTGCATTGTTGTGCCAAGTAAAGTCTTTGATAGAGAGTTGATACTAGATTTGGATTTCTGCGCAGAAACAGATTTTTAGCTGTCACGAATTTGAGCTGTTCTCTCTGTAGGAGAATCTAAAAAATCTGTAAAAATTCATGAGTAATCCTCAGATATGTACGCAACTATCATTCAATTTGAGCTTCTTCATCTGAGCATGTTAAGTTCCTCGAAAAAAATCGTCTTTACGGACTGTTCTGTTTTGACAGATTCTGCCTTTTATTTCACATTGCCTCTTTTACTGTGTTTGAGTGGATTTATTTGCTCCATTAAATTTCAGTAGCCTTGGGTAATGTCCAGAAGTGTTGAAAATGATTGTGTCCTCGCTGAACATGTGAATTTTTGATTATGCACTAACCCTCTAATGAGATTGTTTTGAGTTTGGTGTGAAGGAAGTTTTCAAGGATCAAGAGAGGAGGATGATATAATATGATCAAGAAGAGTGAAAAGTCTAAGCTTGGGGATGCCCCCGTGGTTCATCCCTGCATATTTCAAGAAGACTTAAGCATCTAAGCTTGGGGATGCCCAAGGCATCCCCTTCTTCATCAACCACTTATCAGGTCACCTCTAGTGAAACTATATTTTTATTCGGTCACATCTTATGTGCTTTACTTGGAGCGTCTGTGTGCTTTATTTTTGTTTATGTTTGAATAAAATCGGATCCTAGCATTCCTTGTGTGGGAGAAAGACATGCTCCGCTTTTTCATATTGAACACTGGTGTTCTTACTTTTACTTTTAATGTTCATGGCGAAAGTTGAAAGCTGCTTCATTTATTGCTATTTGGTTGGAAACAGAAAATGCTTCATGTGGTAATTGATATATTGTCTTGAATAATTTGATACTTGGCAATTGTTTTGAGCTCTCAAGTAGATCATGTTTAAGCTCTTGCATCATGTGGTTTAAACCTATTAGTGGAGAACTACCGTAGAGCTTGTTGAAATTTGGTTTGCATGATTGGTCTCTCTAAAGTCTAGATATTTTCTGGTAAAAGTGTTTGAGC